>NW_010426307.1:0-14182 GCF_000710305.1 Buceros rhinoceros silvestris | reverse complement strand
TTACTTCCCGACACATGCATACTAAGATTTGCAATGAATGTATATGTCCTAAAAACCAAGACAGAATAGGAAGGATTGTGTACCTAGACTTGTTTGCTTTTAGGTTCTGCCCTGGATTTGCTATAGGCATATGGAAAAGCGTTTGATGTAATGGCCAGAACAGTGAAACTGAGATTGTAGAGCAAGTCTCGAGAAATAAATGAGATTGAAATTAATATTACTGAAACATAAAACTATCAGTGTTTTCCAGTCATTAATTCTTATTCCTTAGTCTTGTATTTATTCTTTGGGTTAAATGTTGCAGGTATTGTAGCTGAGTTGATGCTGGGGTAGCCAGAAATATAGCATTTCTGACTCCTTGGAAAAATAATTGTGAGGATAGGGTGTCTGAATAGGATTGGTGGACCATCGCTGTGTACTGCTGCAGTGCACTTGTTTCAATACTCTGTAGGTTTTAGGGCTGATTTAACAAATGACGAGGGCAATTAGCAGTTAGGAGAATTTGAATCAATGATGGCCTTTAGATACTGTGAGCAAAACCTGTAGCAGCAGGAGATACTTCTGCTTAGAATTGTTCTGGGAAGCATGTTTAGAAAAGAAAATTTATAGAAGCAATCAGAAATAGATGTGTGGTGAAGGTGGCAATGGAAATATACTGCTATCTCCTCTTTGGGACTCTAAAATGAATTGTTTGCATTTCAGCTCTGACCCTGGAAGTTCACATTTTTAAATCTTTACATGTAAATGAATTGCACATGAATTGGGAGCTTCTGGCTAATGAAGTTTTGATTTGGCTGGGACTGGATCATTCACAATGTTATCTCCATGCTTACTTTCATGCTTCTCTTACATGGTTGTTGATTTGTCCATTCCACTGTAGGAGTCCTGCTGAGGTATATAATCTATTGGCCTCCCTTCGCAATAGCAACCTGTCTTGTAATTGTGATGACTGAGAGGTGAAGTGTTAGAATTGCAGAGAAATGAGACAAGTTATGTGGTCAAAAGGCAAAAGACATCCTGAAGATGATGTACGTAAAGTTTCTACATGTGAATATTTCAAATCCTTTTTCTCCCCCATTTCATTTATCCAATGTCTTAGTCAAATGTTATTTATAAACATTATGTATAAAACAATGCTAATTTTAGACTTCTAAATAATCATTAGGAATGGGAAAGATGAAATATTTTTGGTTTCAAGCTTTAAAGGATGATTGCTTGGGTCTCTTGCTTGAAAAGAAGGTTTTTGTGTAAATTTGGGAGATTTTAATAGTTATATTCTTGCTTGCTTTTTCTTTTGAGTTCTTGAGAATGGGAAATATGTGAGCACATTAATTTGGTAGCTAAAAAATAAAAGGTAGGTGAACTTAAGCGAAGGGCCGTTACAAAATGAGAGTCAACATCTATGGGAGTAAGCATTTAGCAGCTCTTGCTGATGTTAACCTGAGTTCACAGGCTCAGGGAAAGATGTCTGGCATCGAGGAGTGTTTTCTTTGTTGCTGGGGTCCTGTCCCTCTCATCTGAATCCTTTATGTGAGTCTAGACTTAAATGCAAAGGATTATCTTTGCAGATCTGAAAGGGAAAAAACTGTGCTGTCAAATAATGAAAGAAATACACTATTCTTTATCCTGTCCTTGTTTCTCGCTGAAGTCAATTGCTGAAGTATATTCTTTTGGGACAGAAAATTCTTCCATTCCTCTACATTATCACTTGGAAGAATACTCAAAAAAAAAAACCAACCAAACCACCAAAACAAAACAAAAACCAACAAAACTTTTCCAAGACTTGTTCTAGCATTTCAGTATTCTGTTATTTAATTCTCATGTGACTCTGATCTTACTGCAATCTCTTTGCACCTTCAACTCTTGCTCAGAATGCCTGTTAATTTGGTTTTCCATAACATGGAGAAATAATTGATGTAAGATGCACCCACCCACCCACATTTGTCTTTTGCAATGCATTACTTGTTGACTCAGTTTGAGACTCAAGGTGTTGTGAGAGGTAGCAACCAATGACGTGTTACTCCACTTGTGCTTTCTAAAAATAAACCTTTTATCTTACAAAAAAAAATCAATAGAAATAGTATTTTTGAAGGCAGCAAATTCATGTTGAAGATCAAAAGCATTTAGGAATACCCAAGCAATCAAGGGCTGCTGCATTTACTTGTGGATTACCTCTAGCAGGGTTCAAGGGTCTTGCACGTAAGGCAGAAGTATAATTGAGGATGAAGTCCAGAAGGCCCAAATCATGTTCTTGATATTTCCATCTCAGAGACAGATATTACTCCCTGCTCTGCCCTATTCTAATCAAGTGACTCACCATCCAGCAGCTGCATGAGCGTGTCTGTCATTCTTGTTCTTAAGCCCTCATTGTCTTCATATCCAAATTGCTTTGTCTTTAGTTAAGCACAATAGCACAGTAAGGAAGATGATCTGAACTTTGGCATGATCTCCTTGCTTCCTCACGTTCTGTATAGTCACAGTGGTAAAGCCAGTTGATGGCTCTTCTGAGCCTTGCATTTTGCTTTCATACGTAATTCTAGTGTAGAATGTGTAGCAGTGACAGATGCTGAGCAAACAGATCAATGAGACTCTTTCCTACAAAGCCTGATGATACACGTTCAAAGGCATTGTGAAATTTGTGGTTGCGCAGATCCGTGACAGGAAGCCGCTTCAGCTCTGTCTGGTCTCTAGCTTCTTGTACTAATGAACAGAAGCAATGTAAGTAGACATTGATTCCTGTGATGGTAACCCTTCATTTTGAACAGTTGTTGGTAAATCTGCCTAAATCTTTGAACTGTGTACTACTGAATGCTCTACGTTCCCTTTTTTTTTTTAAATAATAGTCTTACTAGTGATTTATCTACTCAACTAAATGCTGAAAACATTTAATTTTAGAGTAAATAATGAAGTGGCTTAAAGAGCCCCCCCCAAAAACCTATTTTCTAGAATGTTTCTCTCCATGTACTCTAACTCAAAGGAGGGGAAAAAGAATTCAAAGACTCAGCCTGGCCTGAGGAACAAAAGTGCATCTTTCACTGCTGTGAGTTACTCCTAAATTGCTATATACGTATTCATTTGATCTCTGTCTGCCTGACTTAATTAAAACACTGGAATGTTTGTTCAGTAGATAAGAACATTTCTGGGAGTTATTAAAATTAGTAAGTACTCTGCTTACTGTCATTAAATGTCTTCCCCTTGCCCTCTTCCCCTACTCCTCACAGTATGTAGCAATAAGTGATATATGACTATAAAATGATAAAAGTCACAGATGTTTGAAGATAAAACCTTTAAATGAATGCTGAATTGATGAATCTTTTCACTGTAGAAGGTTTTGGTATAGGGGTGGTATTTCTTGGTTTTTTGTTTTTAAAACACTTTCTAATTAAAAACTGTTCATTTTACTGTTTTTGTTGTATTTTACATAGAGTTTTCTTTCTGTTCACATTTTTTACAGCAGCCATGAATATATGCCCTGCTGCCTGCTTTTTCTTCTTTCCCTTGTGGCAGTATTTGTGGCAAGAGCTGATGGTGATTGTGTAGAGGCACACGATAGCAATGTCGTGAGCTATTTTAGACATCCCATTTGCCAGGAGCCATCCTGCTTCTGTGAGGTGCTACATGTTTTGGGGTTAATATTCATATCTCTAATAAGAACAGTGAGAGAGATTTTAAATCTTTTTTGAGAACGCAACCTCCTTGCATGCCACTCTTCTATTACAGTGTAAAAAAGTCTTTAAGTCTGACTAATGCAGATTCAGTCCTGTTCATATTCTCATTGCCCACTAAACTGGTATTTTTGCCTTGCCTTCTGAATTGCCCTTGCCTTTTTAACAGCATCAAGACTTTGGCTCTAAGAAGGTTATGACTTCTCTGTCTTGTCAGAAACTTTGGATCTTAACATGAGCAAGACAATTTTTTTGGAGTGGAAAATCACATGAACTGGAACGACACATCAGTTCCCCACTACCCAACTAGCAAGAACAGCCTATTTGCTTTATTGAATTAGCTTCAGTTCTCCACACTATCGACAGACCATTTATTTAAGCTTATGACTTCAGGATGTTTACAGGTTCTTGCAAGACCAAGGTCTTGGTGGTGCATTTGTGCTGGAGGGCAGATGAGAGTCTGATGAAGTATCTGTTGTAGGGCTGACTGAGGGAATTCATTTCACTTCATTTTAGCTGCGGTGAAGTTGTAGATTGTCTAAAAAGGCTATTTTTATATACTAATAGCAATCAGAGTAGGCTGAATAATGTTAAAATGTTTAATCAAGTGTTTTGATTGTTGTACACTTTCCAGAATATTTTTTTTCTACCTGCTTTGTTTGAAATATCCAGCAAGTGTTTGTATTTTTCCATTTCTCAGATTTTACTATTGCAACTAAGGAATTTATTTTGGTCTTTTAGAAATGAATGGCTTGATGGTTTACCTGTCTTTGTAAGGCGCCTAGTGACTCAACCTCTGTGAGGTAAAACATTGTTTAATGTATCCTGATCACCACGTGAATATCAAGAGTAAAGGGAAAAGACTGCTGTATCGCTTTCTTTCATTTTGTTAGTTGTTATTTTTTAATTTAATTTGAAAGAAAAAACACAGATTGCAAAAGCTTCTTACATGCCAGAAGTGATCCTTTGTGTCAAGAGGTTAATAGGCTTATGGAAATGCATGCTGCTTACAAAATATACAGGGCCCTGTGACCAAATACTTAAGGTTTCTACCATTATTTTCATACCTGGTGGCTTGGAATAAACTAGAGACTAAATTTAATTTGTTGACATGAGTTTTGTGAATTCAAAGCTAATTTGTAAAAATCCACTGTTCTTACCAAGGTTGGTTGTCTGAAGTGTTTCGTAATCTAGATGTTTTCTGGAAGGCATGTTTTTATTAATCTATATTGCTGTGTAATGACTCTTCTTCACAGCAGGGTAATACAGCTTTATTCTGAGAAGGCAGAACTGAGGGGATGTTTGTTGACACTTTCCATTACTTTTCTCTTTGCGTTGTTCAAGATCAGTACATGTACACAGCCTCACTGTCAGATCACCATTATTTGGTGCATTATTTCATGTTCTCCAGTAAGATTGCCTCCCTTAGGAAGGATTTAAGTAGAACTAGATGGTTTTTTTCCACTTACAGTGTTTCCATGAATGGAAATGGGGAGAGGTTTGAAGTGGCTTATTAGATGTCTGCATAAAAGAATTATCTCCCCAGTATTTCACCATTGCTTTGTAGTGTATGTGGAAGCCTAAGTGTAAGAAGTGGTTGTCATGTGTTTCCTTATGGAAAATTTATGTGGGATTTCTTCATTTAAAAAATGCACAGGGCTACAAGATGCTGTAGAAAAAATGAACAGTATTGTATTATTTTAGGAATGGTGTGTGATATTTACGCAAACTTTGTTCTGAGGAGTTTAATTCAGGTTGTCACTTTCTGATTTGCTTAACTGTGCAACTTCAGCATTCTCCTTATGTATTTAACCAACAAGTAATTGCCATTGTTTTAATTACAGCACCCACAGAAAACCAACCAACCAAAAAAACCCCCCAACGTTATTTTCCTGAAAATGCAAAGAATTGTCATTGCTCTTTAGGAAGTATGTGGTCTGAGAATGTCTTTGCTAGGCAGTGCTAAAATATGTTGTTCCACCTCAAAAGAAATTGTTAGCAGGGAGAGATATTAACAGAGAGGGGTAATCAAACATATGAATGAGGGGAAATGCAAAGCCTTCTCCTTGTTCTTCAGAATTGACCTAAGCATAGTGTGACTATTGCTTGAAAGGTAGGGTGCTCTCCATTGCCTGCATAGTCCTCAAAAATTTGTGTTTGAGTGGCCAACCATATGGGTGGCACATATGTAGGGTGACAGCCATATCATTTGCAAATCTGAGCAAGAAGCAGGATGACCTTGTACCAGGTTATTCAGGCAGCAAGTCACTGTCAAAAAAAACAAAAACAAAAAAAAAAAACCCAAAAACCCACATGTATTAAGTATACACAATAGTTTGCTGATATTTAAACAGTGTGACAATCTAGTGAAAGTTTCTGAGGGTCTTTTCTGAAAATGGTACACAGGGCCAGCGGAGTGACAAGCATTGAACAGCGTGGATTAATGCAGCAGCTTTTGTGTCTGGTAAGGACTTTCAGCTGGCTCATTTCTCAGCTTTTCCTCATTCTGACAGTTGCATGCGCTCACGCTTTCATCCTTGTATTTTTCCTGCTCGCTCATTTCTATGTACAGCTGTATATGCTGGATAATACCACATTGTTTCCAATGGCTTTATTTTCACTGAAGGTTTTCTTTTTTCTTGGTTTGAATTGTGTTTCAAAACTGCAAGGCTGTGTAATAATACTATTCATGAAGTTGAGTAATTGGAGAGGGGGAGGATGGGGGAGGAGCAGAGCTGTACAGGTGTAGATATACAGGAAGATTACTCCAGATAGCAAGAACTGCAGAAGAGTTGGCTTGAGTGGCAGAAATGCTGAGGTTATGTGGAGAGCAGAGAGGTCAGCCAGCTTGACATGAGTGCAAGTTTGTAGCAGGGGAATAGAAAAGAGAGCAGATCTACAAAGTATGTTGGATGAAGTCCATAGGGAGCTTCACAAACCAAGAAAGATATTACTTATGCTGGGTAAGGTTTCTTTCACTGCAGATGTTGTGTTAGCTCTTGCATTGTCATTATCTCGGACCTCTTCAGTGTGGTTAATACTGCACAAATATTTGATCTTTTTTGTCTCCATGCGTGTTCAAATGCAAGGAATAAACCTTGAAAAACTTTCTCTATTGCTTGTCCTTCCTCTACCCTGAAGTCATAATATAATAACTTTTCCCTACTGCATTTTAAAATAGTAAATAGCAGGTGAGTATAATTTCATTTCCGAATCAAAACTAACTTACGTGCTTTGCATGTAAAATATCAAGGTGTGCTTTATGCTCGGTTGTATGACAAGAATAAGGGAAGTGATTTCTGAGCTTCCTTTCTGTTTGTCTGTGATAGCTGCTTTAACTCTGCTACAAGTTAAAGGGACTGTGGCTGGGAAGAGGCTGTGGACATGGCTGTATAAACTGTGTGATAAATGCCGGCTCTGTGAAGAAACCCGAATGTTTCTGTTTCCTTTAAAAAACTTAGTTTGGTTCATTTTTGTTCACATTCTGTTCCTGTGTTTCTCTGTCGTTCTTTTCTCTCTTAGCAACAGCTAACTTGCGAAGTGGTTTTTGATGCTGTGTGGTATTTAGACAATGTGTATCCAATGCCATGATCAAATGTGGCTTAGCCTAACTAGCCAGAGTTGCAAGCATATGCTAATGTCCATAAGGAATTAAACTAAAGCCTTGAGGACTGGGCAAAGAGTCTTTCCACAAGAGCAAGGATCTGTCAACAGAATTGTAGCGCATATGTAATTCCTACAAATCTGTGAGCGGGAAGTGCCAATGCTTATTAGACCATGCATTAAATATCATTGAACAGATGTTTGGAGAGCCGTTCATTCATAGCGTTGTTAGCAATGAATGGGGTATTATGCTCCCATTCTACATATTTAAGTGAAGTGTAAAGATATGTTCAAAAAGGAGAAATAGTGTAAAATACACCCTGCTGCCATTCATGTTCCAAGATAGCTTTTTCAGTGTCTAAAATTAATTATATTGGAAATAAATATTTAACAATACTCTAAAGTTGTACAGAATATGAAATTACACGGTGACTGTTGTTTGTTTTCAATAAAATATTTATACATCTCCCATATGGCAGAGAGAATTTTTCAGAAACAACAGTTCTTCAGATCTATTTTTACCGTTTCCCTAGGCCTGTGTTATCTTTGTTCTCAAGGTAGCTTCAATATATATGTGTTTTAGTCATGTTGCTTTTAAAGAGTTTAGAAGGCTGCACTTTCTTGTTCTCTCAATTCTCTCCTTGTTTTATACTAATCTGAATTACTTTCTGGAGTTTCCTGTCTCTCTCTACTGATTATAGAAGTTTTGGCTGTCTGACTTCATCTAATCCTGGTGCTTAGTCAGCTCAACTTGTATGAAAGGATCCCACCTGAGATTCCTGTTAAAGGTCTCACAGGAGGACTGTAATTTTCCCATGGATCACTCACAGGCACAGTGCACTGACAAAAGCCCAGGTGTGTGCATCTTAGACCTCAGCCTATTTGTTGACCTTAATATGTACAGATAAATGTATCATGTTATGTGCGAGCTTCTTGGTCTCTCTCAACTACGGTGGTCTGAGTTTAAGAAGAAAAAAGAATGTTTAGTAAAAAAAGTAAGAAATAAAAGCAAAAGAGTCTTGGAAAAGAGTACAAAACAGTATTCTTGAGAACTACATCCAGACTCCCAGGCCTTAGGAAAAGACTTTCCCAGAGGCCAGAGAGTACCATATCTGCCTGTTGAGAAAATCTTGCACCATCCTCTTAGACGACTGATACCAGCTGGGTGAGGAACGCTGAACTGAAACACTAATGAACCATTCAGTTTCTTGCCCATGTCAGAATTGTGGCTTCCAAAGGCTCCCAACATGGAGGAAATTAGCATTTAAAGATAGTCACTTTTTTGGTTTATTTTATCAGTTGTCAAAGAATGGTGTAAAATCCCTGCATTTTTTACCTCAGTAGAGGTAAAAAAAAAAAATTAAGAGAAAATAGTCATTTTGAGGCACCTTCATTCATCTGCCACCATCATATATTTCTGTCTAGATTCTATATTATGCCTCCTCTTGGACTTCAAAGGTGGTTTGTAAAATTAACAGCAGGTAGTGTAGATGGCACTTCAGAGGGTTTGCATTGTATTCCTTTTTTTAATTTGGTTGACTTGCGTGCTATGTTTCTATGTAAGTAACAAAGACTTTTGATATTCCTTTGTAAATTATTATGGTCATGCTTAATCTTGTTTTCTCTTTGAAAGAAAAGTATGAGAAAAACATGAAGTTACTAAGTTGGCTGTGCTTTGGGTGGATTTGGACCAGATGACCTCCAAAGGTCCCTTCCAACCCAAGTTATTCTATGATTATAAAAAATTTTAATTAGAGGTTCATGTTTTCTTTTGAGCTTCCCTCTCTGTAGTTTTTCTGCAGCACTTTTGTGTGAAACTATTTTGGAACACGAGATAAATTTTTTGTGTTCCCCTGTTTTTTGTACATTGGCATAATCAACTGTGTATGTATTGTTCTGGGAGTAAAGTCTTTAAGAATCCT
The DNA here is from genome assembly GCF_000710305.1 of Buceros rhinoceros silvestris. Taxonomy (NCBI): domain Eukaryota; kingdom Metazoa; phylum Chordata; class Aves; order Bucerotiformes; family Bucerotidae; genus Buceros; species Buceros rhinoceros. Next base: position 4,992 of record NW_010426307.1, on the reverse strand, counting down.
GTGTCATCTTAGTAGCATTTGCTGACCTGTGCAAAAAAAATTATGGTCAGTGGAGTAACACATCCCTTCTGTCACCTTGTCCAAAAAACCCATTTCTTTGTTCTGTAAAATGTATCCTTAGCTCAAAGTAGCAAATTCTCTGAAGCTTCCTTAATTATGCTTCTGTGCTTCCAAGTGCACTATGTCGTATTATATTTTGTGACACAGAAATGCTCATTACTGTCAAGTGGCACATTTGTTATGAAAGCACCCCCTTAACAGGAAGCAGAGATTCAAGAGAAGTGATAGAACTAATATGATTCATATAGTTTCAGCCAAAGAATTAAAGATGACAATAGGAGGAATTCTAGGAATACCAAACTAAGCTAGTTAAAGAATTTGTCAGAATTTATTTCAGAACAGAATTTGTTGTTTGTGCTTAGGTGTTAAATTATGTTTAACTTTTTAGAGATTATTAAAAAAAATATGCTAACCAAAAATGGCATAAAGAACTTCATTCTAGGGTGAACCTCCTTTTGGGGTTAATTTGAAATGTTGCTATTTCTTGGCCTAAGATGATTTCTGATCCTTCCCCTCCCTTCTTTATTTTAACTGAGCTACCAAGCCAGAGAATTTCATTACTCATTTAGCTCTGCTTTCAGGCTCTTAACAGGCTTAAGTTCACCATATAATTGGGCATTTCAGAATGCTAAGCAGATTAATTGGTCACTAAAAATATTAACCTGTTTCACTGACAAATTACATCAGACTTAGAGCTCTGAAAGAGTGTTCCCTGAGACTACATTTCATTTGAGATTGAACAGTAGAAGCTGGGAGAAAATAAACTATATTGTGAAGGAAAGGAGGAATCACAAGGACAGAATAGCAGGCTGACAAATAACCATCTGGATCATCTTGCTTTCGATATCTCAGGTCTGGAAAGGACATATGGTGTGATCTGTTCCAGTTCTTCCCTATCATGGTCAAGCATGTTATGCATTCCTCTTCATAAAAAAAACAAGTTTCTAATTCCTGACTTACTGAAAAAGCATGCAACTCTGCAAGCATTACAATGCTTTTGGTGTTTGCTTGAAATTTCCCTTGAAACTTGATTTCTTTTAGCATCAGTCAGAATTTTTATCTGGCAATGGTTAGTCCTTATCTTTTCATCTATGTATGGCTAATTATTTGGTGGGAGGTACTCATCAGGCTATGTGTTAAATGATTTTGTCTTACACCAAAAAAAATTCCTATGGCTTTGTCTGTCTATTATTATTTCAGAGTAATTGCTTTTTTCAAGGTCTGTTTTATGTTCATTCTGTTGCAAATTCAATGGAAAGAATGTCTCAGGACAAAGGGAAAACATGTCAAATACCAGGAATAATGGAGTACGTGGTCTCAGCTTGTGACACTGGTGGTCTCAAGTGTGACTAGCAGCTTTTTACTTTCATTTTAGTAAAACCATTATAAACTCAGCCCTGTTCTAAAATGGCAGCTGACCGGGTTGTCCTCAAAATGCATGAATGGGCTAGTGCAGGTTTCGGCTGTTTGCCTCTTTCTGGACAGGGAGAGTGCTCTTCCTGCTGGCTCTCCAGCCGAGCCTCTGGCAGCCGCTTACAGGACAAGTAACCCTGTGCCAGACTTCACCAAGTCCCTACAGTGCCAAAATCTTGAAGACTGAATTTAAACAACAACCCAAGTAAATGTAACAAAGACAGTTTGAAATTCTTCCCTAAGAGTTTTCAAATGACTCGCTTACTGGTCCAAATGTACTGTTGATGCAATTTTATTGGAACCGGGAATTTTAAACCTTTGGGGGATTGCTACCATTGATTGTAAAGCATGTGTTTTGGATAAAGCGTGATGACAATAAAGGTCTACAGCCTTTTTTCTCTGCCAGAAATGACTGAGCCCAGTTCTACCTCTGTGGACCTGTTGTGTAGAAATGCTTATTTTTAAATGCGGAATGTCCTTTAGAGCCAATTTTATGTGACAGTAATGGTTTGTGTCTGTTCACTGACTCAAGGAATTAGATGAGGTTGAATATAATACGCGTGTTACCGTTTACTTCTCTAAATGCTTTGTTCTTCCTGTTTTTAGATTCCTCCTAGATCCCTCTTCAAGGCAAAGACTATTTCTTAGTACTTGTCCTCACAGAAAGAATTTCATCTCTGTTCAAGAACTGTGGAGTCTAGCTCATTCCTCACAATCCCATTGAAATACAACTTTTTTGCAGTATGCATAAAGTTGCTGTGAAACAGGCACGCTGATTTTTGTCCTTGGACAAACCGCGTTCCTTTGCTATCCATCTATTCAGTCTCCATTCTCAGCATTTCAGTTGTAAGTTGTTGGGGTTTTATTTGGCAAATGGAATTAATTTGATATGCAAAAGTAGCAAATGCATTAGAGTGGATCTGTGTGTTCCAAAGAGACCCCAAACTCGTTGGAGAAATGCCTGTGCTGGTCTAAGGAGGTAAAAAGAGTTGTGTCCTAGAGAGAGACCGGTTTGTCAGCTTTCTTGTTTCTTTATTCAACACCTGCACTGCATCAAATCATCCAATTAAGGTGTGTATCATCTAGCTCTGGAGCAGTGCTCTGAAGTACTGTGGAAATGGTACATTTCTGGATGTGGATCATGTGTGTTGAAACAGCAGTTCCAAAACCTCCTGTGTATGAAGAATACTTTAAAAAGTTTATTGGTTCTTACATTTGCATGTCTGACTTACTGCCTCGTGTTTTCAAAAAGGAGGAAAAGAAACATGAGACCAATTTCTGAGGTCTGTGGGCTGAAGTTGTGAATATTTGAACTGAGCCCAATAATGTGAGCCTTGAGTTTGTAGCCAACACCTTATTCTGTCAGTTCAGAATAGGAAAGTATGGAACCGTTACTCCATGCACTGTCTGTGCTGTTCTGATATAGCTGTTCTAGTAGAAAGCAAGTTGTTCACCCTAGAGACCAGAAACAGCTCTATATGAGATTGAATGTGCATGCATCTTCTGGTATACTTCCTAGTGACTCTTCAGAAGCTGGCTGCTGCTGCTCTGGTGTCTAAATGCGGTTGTCCATTTTACAAAGTACTGATTTGTGCATACATACTAGAGAATAGAATTGAGCTCAGACTTGGCATTGAGCCTTGATTTTAGTAACTTGTGCTCCCCCCACCTCCCCATCCCACCTTATCTTCTCCCTTCCAGGACTTTACCCAGTGGTGCTTTCAGATTCCTCTGTTCTGGGACTACTTCATCACTTGATTTTGGCAGGCTTATACATAATTTCTGTATGGATCTGAATAAACACTGAGACAATTTTGCTCTAGCCTTTTGTCCTGAGAGGTGTTTGGAGAAGGACTGTTTTAAAAAAAAAAAAAGAAAAAGAAATTGTTTTTACTGATATTCACTATAACCCTCAACAATTTCTTGGCTTTAATTTAGGGCCAAATGTGAACACATCTTGTATTTGTTTTTTGGCTAGCAGAGCGAAGTGTGTGTTTGGAGAAGGCTTCAGGTTACACAGAGGCTGCTTGGACCACTGGCTTCAGCACATGGAACTGCTTAACAGATACTCATCCTCCTTAAAAGATTTTTGCATACTAAGGGCCAGCATTTAGATAGTGATATTTTAAATCTCTTGTGTTAAGTTGAGAAATAATACAGCAGATAATATAAACTGTATCACCTTCTTCCAACCTTCTGCAATAATGTTGATTGTAAAACCAAAAAGCTGTTCATTGATAAAATCTTTCCTGAGCAGGGGTCAGTTGTCCATTTCCTGAGCCATGCATAGCTTGGTTGAGAATACTATTTTTCTCAGGAAAAATCCTTCCTTTTCATAATCGCTATTCTATTTTCCATACGCTGTCTCTGGATTATTTCCAGGGAAGAAAAGAAATCACTGAAAAAACTATGACCAAATCTCACCCCAGCTTCAGTACTGTTGCAGCATCTGTTCTCAGAATCATATGTAAGTGCATTTATACAGGCCAGTTGCCATACAGTTTCCATACACTGCAGATTCTACCTTTTGTTAATTGTCTTTGTTAATTGTGCAGTAGCTTTAGGGCATCTTGCTTGATAAGGACAGCAGAATTTGTAACTTTTAATCTGGAAACATATTTCAGTCATTTTAGAGTGTAGTCTTGCAAGCATAATTTTTTTTACTTCCATCACTTACAAGGTTTATTTAAACTAAATTCTATTACAACAAACAAACAGTACTTCTGCATAATACTTTTTTATCTTACAATAGCAGAACACTTTACAAACCTCAAATTTTCAAGCTTTTATTTGTTAGAATTACCATACTCAAAAGCCAGGAAACAGTGGAGCATGGTTTGAAATCTTTGTCTAATTATATGCAAAGCTGGAATTTACGCTGCTCCACTGTCAGCAGGATAGTCAGCCTGGAGTCTGAGAAAGAGAAGTTGTTGTAGAGATAAGTCATATTTAGAGGAATGGGAGGACTCTGAGAAACAGGATATGACACAGAGGCCATGGGAAAAAGTAAAGTCCCCTCCTTTGCCACAAACCCAGATACTTGCGCTTAAAGCCAGGCTTTCAGGCTAACATTGTGGGCTTTGGTGGGGTGGCTCTGTGAGGGGCGTAAGAGTAGCTTATACAGTGCACTTACATGTATGGTCAATACTTGGTGTATGATTAATTTGAATGCACACAATTATTATTAATGTTTGGCAAAAGCAGCTGCTTGTCGAAGCTGGGACAGTCACAAAATGAGTAATTTTACGCTAAGAGAAGATTTGGGCTTGGAACAGAACACTGGAGATCTAAGGAGGAGCCCTTAGTGTTGCTAATAAATATCCACTTAGGCAGATTTGTCACTCATGTTTCTGAAATTTTTGTGGCTGGATGAAAGGAATGTGCTTTTATTTCTTGAGCAGCTGTGCTTTTAAATGGATGCAGCTGTACCACAGTGTCCATTGACACCAATTGCTCGGTGATTTAGTATGTTGCTTGTATGTAGTGGGTAAGTGTAGTCAATCAAGTAGAGCTTTTTTT
>NW_010426306.1:0-11303 GCF_000710305.1 Buceros rhinoceros silvestris | reverse complement strand
CCCCCACCCCCCCACTGTATTTCCCTCTCTCACCAGTCCCATACTGTACAAGTCTACTAGTAGAGAAAGAAATTTTATCCTTCTAAACATGCCAAACATCTAGTGTGGTTTATCAAAGAGGCCTGAAAACACATTTCTGCTGGAGAGCTTTGATGGAAGATTGTATTCCTAGGCTTTTCTTTTGGCTGATAATGCTTCAAAACCTGAACTGTGAGTTGGCTGTTGGAGCTCTCTCTTCCTTTCCATCTACTCCCTATCCCCATGGCCTCTTCCTTTTATTCAGAAGAGATCACGCCTTGCAAGCTTTGTCCACAGCTCATGCAGTCCAGGACATTTTTTTCTCTTCATTTGGAGGGGCATAGCTCAGGTATTGAGACTGAGTGGAAGCAGCAGCATCACATAAAAAAGACAATGTGTGAAGATTGCTGGTGGTGACAGGTCTTACAGCTGAGATCTTCCCATGGGAGATCCTAGGTGACCCTACCAAGTGAGCAGAACCTTCTTCCCTGAAGAACACGGAACTGGCATAAGCTTAGCACTTGCACAACTGGTCTAAGGTGTCTCATTTTTGTTAAAAACCTGATGAAAGCTGGGTGTCCAGTTTGTCACATGCCTTCAAAAATCCAAATCTTGCCTGTTCCTTCTCATCGTACTCTTCAAAGTAGAGTCCCCAGGCAGAAACAGGGCCTTCTCTGCATAACATGCCATTTGGTTTAGTATCATTTCACTGCCTCTGAAGGTAGGAAGAAAATGTACAGTCCAGGCCACTGGAGGCAAGGTCACTCAAGACATCCTATTTCCTATTTACATCTAGTTACAGCTTCTCCGGCATATGTAATCACCTACAGGACTCATGCAGTGAAGATAAGGTGGCATGAGCTTAGCTAAGAGCTGGACAAAATTTCCAGGACCCATTTGGTGCTGAGGTCTTGACTACCACATTTCTACTCCACTTGCTCCTGTGCTAGCTAGCGTGAAGTTTGTTCAAGTGCACACCCTCCCTTACACACTCCCCCACCACACGCCCACTAACTGAATGGGGTCATCCCTTCAGTTACACCATATAAAACGCACACAGTTATGATCCCAAGTTAACCACTTGGTTTAATGAGATGGGACAAACAGTCTCTTCACTACACCCCTGTCATGCAAAGTTTACTTTAGAAAGTTTTCACAGTGCATATCAAATTCATTCAGAGCTTGCAAAAGCATAACACACAACCATACAGCAATCCTGTGGTCCCCTTTCAAAACTACACTCAAATCCTCGCTTCTGTCCAGATGCGGAAGGCAGGACTATTATGCAGCTTTCTGCCTCCCTTATTACATTAGGTTCCCTAACAAGAGCGGGGAATTGGAGGAAGCTACAATACAAAACAGCATGTCAAGCTTTTCAAAACAGAGAAAAAAAAAGTTGTTAGGGCTTTCATAATTTCATATTTTACCACCATTAACTGAACCTGTTTCTGAAATAGATGTGTTTTATAATTCAATTTCTTTAATGACGAGTTCAAACCCACAGATAGTGCTAGTGTCAGCGACTGGAATGGGAACTGATGACTCTGTGTCTCTCTGACAAAATCTAATTCATAGGAGTCATCTGTGTGAAAAATAAACTGCGACAGTATTCATAAAATGTATTGTCCGTGAACAAACTCATTGCAAATGTAGCCTGAACAGGCTCTCACAACCGCTGTTCCTTAGAAAGATATGTCATTCCTTGAGACATGTAGAGCAAATGCACAGTGACTGGGTGCCAAAAGTTCTACCAAAAAGATTCCCCAGATAAAAGAGAAGTTGTCATCCAGAAACCTTCAGTCAGTACAGACAAAAAGATTGTTTTAACATGGGAATCAGTGTCAGTAGAAAACAATGATAAAAAATGAGCAGAGTTATAAATATAAATGTCAAAAATGTGTATTACATCATTCTGTGTTACTAGAGCGATGACATACATAGTCACGGGGGGAAAAGAATGGCCAGAATGACCAAGAGGGGAGAACTATGTACAACCATAAAATGTCAGGAGTGAAAAAGAGGCATAAAAACCTGAGCCTGAAGGGACCTACATAAATTTGTGTCTCTGATATTTCACTCATTTGGTTTTGTTTGGTTTTTTTTCCTTTTTCTGTAGATATCTCTATCCTTTGTGATAATTAAGAAATTTGTTTACATGTACTTTGTCTCCCTCTTTCTCTTTGCTATTTCACTCTGTTCTCTTCTTTTTTTCTGTGTCATCTTTTATCTCTCCAGACACTTTTTTAAGTAATTTTTCCTTAAGGTCATTTTTTTCTATCCAGTGCAGAAGTGGTTGCCTTTTGTTCTTTCTTTTCCTATCTTACCTTTTTCCTTTCTTTCTTCCCTGTATTTTTCAGCAATTCTTCTCCACCCTTTTAGAGAGCTCTTTCCTTGCTTTCATCCTTCCAGTTTTGTGACTCTTTCTCTGCCCCAGTCCATCTTCTGTCTTACCTTATCTCTTTTATCACCAAAATTCTCACGTAACCCCTTTCCATAGCCACAAAAATGATGACTCCGGTTTCTCATCAGCATACTCCCCTGTTTAGGCAGTCTTTTCTTCTCTAAACCTCTCCTAAATGCATTGTCGCCTTGTCCCAGAGTCTACTCACAATTGCAAACTCTCTTTCCACAAACTTTACTCATGCGTGTACATGACCTGTATATATTCAGACTTGTATCCTCCCCTCTGTATACAAACACAAACAGGGTTGAACTATGCTATTCTCTGCTATTGCAAATTCAGAACCAGGTTAGTTCCTCAGAATTGGAGACTTCTATTCTGACCGTCTCAGTCTCTGCTGCTTGGGCTACAAGCTCCAGATCTGTTAGCCAAGACATGAGCTACATGGGCCTCTGTGTCCTGCTTCTCCCCAGAGATACATACTAAACAGATGCTATAGGAACATGAAGATAGAAATGTCTTACCTATGTTGCCATGTAGATGAGTCTTATCATCGAAACCCTTTGAAGACTTCATAATCTCAGTAGAGTATTTCTTGACCCAACAACTCCATGAAATAAGGCTCTCAGAAGTAATGAAGAGAAGACTAATCAATGTGTCTTGGAAAATGCCAAAAGCAGATAAGAGAGTCAGGAACTCAATTTACCTCTACTGCTTTGCCTGACTCAGCCTCCCATCAGCCTCTCATCTTAGGCCACACAAACCTTCTCCAGCTCTCCCCATGCAGTCCTCATCTTTGGACACTGGTTTGAGTTAGAACAGGACTAATTCTGTTCAGTGATTTTAATTTTCAGCTCAGTTTCTGCTAACAAAATGCACTTTCTGAAGTTAACGGCGTATTTTAGCAGACAGTGATAGTGTTTACAGTTACTGCCAGGGACTGGGGTGCAGAAAGGCTCTTGCTTGTACTTTCTGCTGTGCAGACCAAGGTCACTGCTGAATCCTGTGTGCCATGGTGGGGGTGCAGTAAGTGAGAGGCTGCACCTGCAGACAGGACAGGTGACCCTACATTGACCAACGAGGTGTTCCATCCCATAGATGTCATATTCAGTATGAAGCTGAGGAATCACAAGGGTCAAGCTCTCTTCTTCAATAGCCAGCATTCAAGAAGAACTATGTCTTTTCTGACTTCAATCCCAATCCATGCATTCCTGAACCCAGTTCCAGAGTCCGGCTCCTGAATCAGTTTCCCATCTGCCGCTGGGTACAGCCTGAGTCTTCCCAAGTGCCTGTTCACAGCATCAGTAGTGACAGTGATGTCATTGCCATCAGGGGGTTGAGTTTGGTATTGGTTTTGTATATATTAATTTTATTGTTAAGATTTTCATTAATCCAGTTTTAGTTTTCTTCTTCAATCCATAGGTCTCTCTCCCTTATTGTCTTTCTCTTCCCCTTTGGGAAGGGAGAGGGATTAATAGAGAGCATCTGTCACTTGTCCAGTGGCTGGCCCAGCCTTAACCCATGACAGACCCATATAAGCAATCTCCTTTTTTTCTCAAGACATAGCTCCACACTCCTCAAATACATATAGACTTCTTTGCTTATTCGTGTACACTCCTCTTACCTAAACTCTTCCCTACCTCTTCTCCTTCATATTCCTCCATATTTCTGAGTGCCTTCCCAAACTCACTCCCATTTTCTACACCTTTTTTCCCAATTCCAGCTTTCTTATACTACCACTAGCATCCAGTAACAGCTCAGTCTAGTAAAGGGAGCTCAGTGTCAGGCCAAAAAGAAAAGCATAGCTTCTCCTGCCCCTGTGAACACTGGAACCTCAGTGAATTTGGACAGCTTGCAGGCAACAGCCACCAACAATAAGGAAAGATAAGCCAGGCTGGATTCAAGGGAAGAAGAGGGATAAGATTCTGAATGTTGGGGTTTTTTTCCTACTACTTGGCTAGAGCTGAAGGCAGCAGCATCACCAGGTTCAGGAAAAACACAAGGAAGATAGGAGCATCACTATGTCAATACTAGTAAATGCTACGCAGGCAGGGACCATGTGCTGATGTTGATGTCAGGTGAGCACTTCATGGCATCAGCATGCTTTCAGAAGCACCTGTATACGTGTTCTTTTAGCATGGCTTTCTAGGCCACTTAAATATGCATTTATATGTAGCATAACATGATCTAGTCTGTTTTCAGCCAGCTGTTCTTTAATCGAGAAGCAGTCTGTTGAATAGTCACTGTGAAATATTTTTGCATCTTTTCATGGCACACCTCTGCTCATTCACTTTACCCATATACTGGCATGGATATCCAAGGGAGTGATTAAGACTATCTATGACAATTTCTAACACACTTTTATTACCTCTGTAATGAATTCTGATTGATTTGATGCCAGCAGGTCATTACGAGCTTTTTAAAATCAATTTACAGCTCAGAAATACTCATGGAGTTGGCACGATGATAGGGCATCGGATAGTCACGTAAGACAGTGCTGCCCGGCAGCACCACATGGTCATGCTGTGGTCTCACACAGGGCGTACTCACTGGGTGCTAGATGCTCCCTGTCAGCTGCCTGAAGAAACAGTTACATGCAGTTAAAAAGACCTATACTTTAAATGGAAAACTAATCCTATTGCCTCTTTTGTAATGCTGTTAGTTTCAAGCTTCAGGTAGATCTTCAATAATACCAGTAATACAGGCCTTTTAACTGGTTAAATAATACGAGCATTTCTTTTCCTTCCTGATTTTCTCCTCTTGGTGCTTTGATATGTAGAGGACTGGTTTGTTCCATTTCAAATACCAGCAGCTAAATGATCACCGTTGTTTCTGGGTACTAAAGACCAGAGTCTACCAACTGACTTAGCATGTTGTTTCACTTGCCTCACTTGCGCTCTGTCTCACTCTTTTTTATCTTTTTTCTTTTTCAAGGAAATGTTTGCACAAGGTTAATTCCAGCTGCTCACTTCCTTTATAGAAATCTTCTTCATCTGCAGCAATAGATCTAGAAAGATGAGGGGAAGCAAAAAGAGAGCCCCGATGCAGCACATAAATCAGGACATTATCAAACCAGCCAGGGTTTGTTTGTTCTTTCTCATTAGCATTCTTCCCCTACTAGTTCAATAATGAATTTTAGCTGACTGTTCCTGTTGAGATGAGGCCCCCAAAGCCTTCTCTCCTGCCAGTATCACATTACTTTCTTAGCATTTTACCTCCACTCATCTTCGCTACTTTTACAGCGTTTTTGAAGGGATCATCAACTCCTGAAATCAGACCTCTCACACACGCTGTTTTCATGTTCACTCACACCTAAAACTCATCATTAAGGAGAAGAATAAATATGTGGTAGTTCAGGAAAAATACATATATGTATGAAAGCAGTCTAAGTGCTAAACAGAACCTGACCACAGAGGAATTAAAAGTTTGGAGGCATGCTGCTGCCTACACTAAAGCTAACTCCTTGTTTCTTTTTTCTTTTTTCACTTATAATTATTACTTGTTATTATTCTCTATTCACACTGTGGCAGCATCCAACCCCCAAATTGGGATAGAGGCAAGACTCTTGCAGTCAACAAACTAAACTTAGTAGAAAATATTCTGAGGGAGCATGTTGATCCCTTAATCTTGACAGATTCTGAAGAAGAGCTTTGATTTTGGAAAAAAAAAATCTTTTTTTTTTATCACAGTAAAAGTAGAGGGTTTCAATTTTCACAGACATAAATGTTTTGATGCTTGGTTTCAAAATAACTTCTTATTTCAAAGTGTATTCCATATTACCATATGTTATAAAAGTGTAACATAAGATAAAATAAAAAGGTCTAAATTCCCGCAGAGTGCTTCAGTTTTAGCAAAAAGAACAGTGTCATAACCAACTTAACTTAAAACCTTGTGCAAGTGCCTTTTTCATCAGGGATTTTGAATTTTCAGCATTCTTCTGCAGTTTGGAACAGAATTATAAAAATTCAGGCTTTTGGATGTAAGGATGTAAAGTTTCTAAGTTTTAGGAAGTGGGAAATACTTTGTGCTGTTGAGTGACATTTATGGGTCAGGAAAAGAATACTGCAAAGTTATAAAGCAACCAGTTACGAACTGACTGATGTGCTATCTTGTGTCATGTTTGCTGAATTAATACTTTGCTTCAATGCATGTTTGATTTGATGAGTTTCCTGCTCTGGAGATTTCACAACTACCCAGATATAAAGATTCAGATTGAAAAAAAAAAAGACATTTCTAAGGTTTAGCCACATTCAGACAGGCTTGTCACCAGCTACAGGGAACAGAGCCTCTAGAAAAGATCCAAGTATTCCGTAGATAAGGACGGCAACTCACAATTATTACATTTCCTTTTGATGTTTTAATTTCCGTGCTGAGTTTCAGTGACATTGAGAGTAAGAGTCAGGTCAAACTGAACCAAAGCAACAGCTCCTTGCCATTGCTCGCTAATAAAAGGAATGTATCACCCTCTATTGCTTTGACCTTTTGCAATGAGATGTAACAAAGTGACATAAAGAGAAGGGGATATGCAGCTACCGAGTTTACACTTGAAAGAGTTTATCGCAATGCTCAATTGACATCTGAAGCTTATTTCCAAACAACATGTTTGCTGTGGTCAATGAAGGATGTTCTCTTGACTTCAGTAGGTTCCGGTGAGGCGCTTCAAAATTATTGCAGTGGCCACCTGAGCACCCGCTGTATCTAATGCTGAATAAATACAGAAAATGGATGAATGCAACAGCTATGTGGAAATGACACCTCCGAAGAATTTGAAATAAAAAAGACAGAAGGTTTAAAAAAAAGGCAAAGAGACCAACCCCTTTGATGTGTATTTCCTTAAATACAGATTCCTGTTTAATCTACACAAGACCATTCTATTTTAGCTGAATTAAACAAGCAATGAGATCAAAATACTTCTTAATCCTGTATTGTTCTTTTTCTCTACTGTTAACACCACCCAGAGTCTAGGTCTATTTAACAGGAGACAGAATTATTGATTGGTTCTGTTTTGCATTTAAAAATAACAAAAACACCCGTCTGGAGTTCTTTAGCAAAATATCCAACTATTAATGAGTGTATAAAAGTTAAGAAAAAGGAGAGAAAGAGAAAAACTTCTTAGACTTCTTAGAGATAAAGACACTTTCCTATCTTTAAACAGCTTTCGGCAATAACAGTTGTTGGATAACTCTTCTAGCTGCTTGTTCATGCAATTTGGTAGTAATTTGTAGTGAATCAACAAGTTTAAAAATAAAAATTTTCACTTAACAAAATATTTCATTTTACCCAAACCAAGATTTTTAAATTCCAGTCTGAGAACTTTTTAAAAGATTGTTATTCCTTCTATGTAAATCAGAAAAAAATATTATTAAAAGAAAATTAAAAGGTAATTAATGTTTTCTAAATTTAAATGAAGGGAAATGTTGACTAAAAAATGTCACCAAAAGAAATGTCTAGATTTCTCCAATATGATCATTTTCATTATTGAAATTAAAAAAATATTTCCAAACATGTTTTATGTCGGAAATGATTAATAACCGTTGATAAAATGAGCCTCCTCCAGTTCCAAAAAAGAAACAAACAAACAAAAACCAAAAAAATCCAGAAGGATGGAAAACTTTTACATACCTTAGCAGAACAGCCAAGTCATCTTGAGTCAGTTATCAACTGAAATACACATGAAAGGCTTTTTGACTGATTCCCTTGAACTAAAAGGCACGGTACTAGTGGATGTAATCTACGTCTTCATATGCATACATGTGTCATGTATGTTAGCAGTCACCCGTAATTACCTTCTCAGCTGCACTTCCAGTGGGATACAAGGGACAAATCTGCCTGTGACTTCATTATTGACAGCCCCATTATCTGATAATTCCCTGTAGAAAGTTTTGGGTGCCATTAGTAGAGAGTACTGCTACTCTTCTCTCTTTGCAGTTCAGGTGTCTGGAGTAGGCAGATAACTAGGGGAATATTGGGCAAATAGGTGGAAAAATTATCAAGTATGAAAGTGCATCAACATTATTAAGCCATTACAGAAAAGTTTAAAATTACACAGACGTCCTACAAGATCAGAAGACTTCTCACTAAATAAGGATTCATATAGAGACGTCTAAGCTTTTTTCTAAAGACACATAGTCCATTCTCTTCCAGAAGAGCTGTATAATGGTGACGACACTTCAGTTTTGAGATACACAAACACTGAAGTTAGGGGATTGTGGAGGTACTCAGGCCCTCTAATGACATGCCATAATGTTTTCTAACACAGGAGCTGCATAACCTTCTGAACCTCACTGTCTCTCTACACTGAACACAGAGACAACCTGCATATTCTAAATGACCAAAGGGATGAATTGGGAGTTCAAGGTCATTACTTCTATAGACTAATGCAAACAAACTAAGGTCATTATCACAATGTAATTAATTCCATAAGATTATCCTAAAGGAATTTAAGAAAAGGCAGAATAACAGGAAAATGGTTCACAGGTGCTCATTTATATAAGCTTCCCTATTTCCCCCGTTTGGAACGAATGTACAGCTGGATACCTGTACAGATGTGTCTATTGTGCACATAATAGTCAAATACTAGGAGATTATCTATAGCGGCTAATATGGCTGTAAAAACTATGTAACTTGGTATGATACAAAACATTTTTCACCTGGATTGCTTCTGAGCCTTGGCAATTACAAATAGATTCGAGGAAGAGTTTAAAATTATCTCAAAGTTGTATATGTAGTATTTTAATAGGTTTTCAAACAATCCAAACAGATGGTAGTTTTAAAATAGTTCCACTGTTCTGCCGTGGCTTGGGAAGACTGCAGGAGAAAACTATCTCATAAAAGATGGGCTTCCGCTCTAGGAAAATTTTAAATAAAAAGGCGGGAAACAGTAGGTATACAAACAGCAGACTAATTACCAGAACTTTGTGGGGTTCTCCTTGCAGTTTTTAGAAATAAATGAGATTATTTTCCCGGTTTATGTTTGGAGAGGATTTCTCACTAAAGTCACATTCCAGGATTTACAACCACAGAGACTAATAACGCAGGATGTATGTCATAACCCAAATCTCTTTTCCTTGAAAAAAACCCTTGGGAGATAGAGTAGATGTGAATTAACAAATGGAAGATGAAGGAAAGCACTGGGATGAATAAATAGTCAAGGGATAATTTCTTCTAACAATGTACAAGTTGCAACAGTCTTCACAACGCTTCATACAGGCAAATACAGCTTCTTTGGGAAAAAAAAGGCTCCTACAACAATATTGAGGATTTTCTTTGAAGAATAGATTTATTTAAAGCATTCTACACCGATCCCATCCAAAACCTTCTGTTGAGGATCGTTGCACATGCAGAGTGCATAAAAGAATCCTAGAACCATAAAATGCTTCGGGTTGGAAGGTACCTTCAAAGGTCATCTAGTCCAATCCCCCTGCAGGGAGCAGGGACATCTTCAACCACATCAGGATGCCCAGAGCCCTAGCCAACATGACCTTGAACGTTCCCAGGGATAGGACATCTACCACCTTTCAGGGCAACCTGCGCCTGTGTTTCACCACAGAATCACAGAATTGTTTTGGAGGAAAGAGACCTTTAAAAGATCGAGTCCAACTATTAACCCAGTTAACAGTTAAGTTAGTATGGTCCTGCTGGCCCTACTATTTCTAATAGAAGCCAGGATGCTGTTGGATGCCTTGGCCACCTGGGCACACGGCTGACTCATACTCAGCCGGGTGTCAACCAACACCCCCAGGTCCTTTTCTGCTGGGCAGCTTTCCAGCCACTCTTCCCCAAGCCTGTAGCATTACAGGAGGCTGTTGACCCAAGTGCAGGACCTGGTACTTTGTCTTATCGAATCTCATACAATGGGCCTCAGCTCATTGATCCAGCCTGTCCAGATCCCTCTGCAGAGCCTCCCTGTGCTCGGGCACATCGACACACCTGCCTTATTTGGTGACATCTGCAAACTTACTGAGGGAGCACTCGGTCCCCTCATCCAGATCATTGATAAACAAGTTAAGGAGAAGAGGCTCCAATACTGAGCCCTGGGGAATACCACTTGTGACGGGCTGCCATTTGGGTAGAACTCCATTCACCACCACTCACTGGGGCCCAGCCATTCAGTCAATTTTTATCCAGCAAAGAGTACACTCATCCAAACTATGACCAGCCAGTTAACTCTTACTATAAAAAATTTCTTCCTTATATCTATCCCCTCTTTGAGTTCAAAACCAATACTGAGCCCTGGGGAATACCACTTGTGACGGGCTGCCATTTGGGTAGAACTCCATTCACCACCACTCACTGGGGCCCAGCCATTCAGTCAATTTTTATCCAGCAAAGAGTACACTCATCCAAACTATGACCAGCCAGTTAACTCTTACTATAAAAAATTTCTTCCTTATATCTATCCCCTCTTTGAGTTCAAAACCATCTCTTGTCCTGTCACAACAGGTCTTGCTAAAAAGACTGTCCCCATCTTTCTTATAAGCCCCCTTTTTATTTACTGGAAGGCTGCAATATGGTCTTCTCAGACCCTTCTCTTCTCCAGGCTGAACGACCCAACTCTTTCAGCTTGTCCCCGGAGCAGATGTGTTGCAGCCCTCTGATCATTTTTGTGGCATTCCTCTGGACCCACTCCAACAGGTTCATGTCCTTCTTGTGCTGAGGACCCCAGAACTGGAAACAGTATTCAGGTGAGGTCTCACTGGAGCAGCGTACTGAAGCAGGATCACATCCCTCAACCTGGTGGCCATGCTTCTCTTGATGCAGCCCAGGATGCATTGGCTTTCTGGGCTGTGAGCATACATTGTCTGCTCATGGCCAACATTTCATTCATGGGTACCCTCAAGCCCTTCTCCACACGGCTGTTCTCAATCACATCATTTTTCCAGCG
>NW_010426305.1:55987-59961 GCF_000710305.1 Buceros rhinoceros silvestris | reverse complement strand
TCCCGGTGGCCGCGCATCCCTCCGTGTGCCCGAGGAGCCCGCCTGGCTCCCTGAGCGTCAGCTTTCTGGAGCTGGTGGTGCATGATCGAAAATATTTCCGCCTTATTTACCCAGATATTGCCAGAAAACTGACAGACTCCGTTCTCTTCAGCTCTGTTAAGGCTGTGGCAAACGGGCGTGAGTTTCTTTCAGGAGACTCTGTCTCACCAGCCCAGTTCTGAATGATTTGGAGGACAAATCGCACGTAGTATGAAGTCGTCCTGATTAAAAGTGTGAACTGAAAGTGCATCTGAATGCAAGAATTATGAAGCGTGTGGGTTCCTCTCTATTTTCTGCAAATCACGAGGGTCGCGTAGGTCCCTTTGCAGTGGTGGCAGGTGTGGTGCCTACCTGCCGCTCTCTTCGAATGCCTCTGTTGCCATTCGGGGCTGCTGCACCTCCTGTGGGTGTCCACCATCGAACTCACCTCATCTTTTCTAGCAGAATAAATCTGTGTCTCTAGAAATTAGATTAATTTATTTTTACAGCCCCCCTGTGAAATCCGTAATAATAGTGAATAGTTCTCCGTTTTCTGGAAAAACTGACTCATGTAAATACTTTGGAGTGTGATCCTAACTTTCAGGTTTTGAAACGTCAACTCCAGCATTTTGGGCACTCGTCCAATCCAAACCGGTGCACCGTAATTAACAGGGTGCTTTGGTCGTTTGGCTCTTTGCCTGATCCACTCTCCTTGCTCAAGTAACTTCCATGGTCGTGGTATATCTGACTATCACGGGGGAGTTCTGTTCCCCGTTTTCAGACGGAGGACTGTGCCTGTGGGTGACGTATGCAAATGTGCCGTGGTTAATAATTATAAGCCTCTTTACCCAGTAGTGGAACTGATCACCATATCAAGGGGCACCGGTACTGCTTTTAACTCATGGAGCATTGGCCACGTTGAGGTCGATATTTAGGAAATAACTGTTTTCTGTTGGAATTGGAAAATGCCCAATAATTTTGAAATAATAAAGCATCCTTTTCCTGCGAGGAGGTTCTTGCTGAGCAGTGCAGGGCTGGTTGGGTGGCCGAGCATCTTGCGCTAGAGCGGGGACAGGCTCTTCAGAGCATCCCACTTGCCTTATTAAAGGAGGCTCCATCTGGACCTTTAATTTGTTTCCCTGTTTGGTCAGGGAGGCGCTGTGATTTTATTAGAATTTAATGAGGATTAAGCTCAGCTCAGCCTTTTAAACTCTGTATCATGATAGTCACTGTTAGTTGGCCTTTGATTTTGCTTTTATGGCAAGTGCTGATGGCATGGTGGTTTTCTGTACTTGGGCGGACGAGAGGACATTCCCGGAACCTTTAGCTTTGAAGTATGAAACTTCATGTGACTTGAACGTTCTCAGGTTTGAATCAGGCTGCTTAGCCCTCTTCAGTATTTATAATCACTTGTTGGTTGCTCTAGCTGCTAACGAGCACGTAGCCTTCACAAAGATGTGTGAATTGTTCTCAGGGTTTTTTTTTTTTAAACATCCCTAATTAAAATCTAATGGCTTGAATTTAATTAGCTGTCTGCTAAATGTCTTTTAGGAAGGCCATAAATTAATGTAATTTAGAATGAAATTTAAAAATTAATTAAAATTATTGTTGGCAAACCTGTGCTATCGATGTATGTGCGTGCTCAACCAGTGAAGAGAGCTTATTAGAGAGCGAGCTGTCCTTTTAATGCCTCCTGTCATTATCTGGAAGGCAAAATGTTATTACAGAGCGTGCCCTCCAGCGCAGGCAGAAATACCTTCTTGCATGTCTCTTGCAGTTGAAAATACTTTACGCAGCTGTTTTCTTTTGGCTTCCTCATCGAATTTTTTTTTATGAGAATAAACAGATGAAAGAAACCATTTTATATGTAATTTAGAAAATTGTTTGGGTTATTGGCTTAGTAAATACTTACGTAGTGCCCTACTTAAGGGTATATAATTACTGTGTACAGTAAGAAAAATAATCTTTGTATGAGGAGTTATCTTGCACTGCCAAAATGGGTATTGATTTACTCTGTTGATAAAACACTGAGTTATTTCACATTTGCTGGGACTTAAGGACCTTTTGAAGGTAGCAAAGACCTTTTGAACCAGTAGCAAAGCAGTTGTGGACTCCCATTTTGTGTCTCAAGTAGGACAGTCATACCTTATATTTGAGCGTTTCCAACGTGATGGTGGTCAGAGAGAGGGCTGAGTGGATTCTTGGCCATCAGTTAGTTCAGATGCGTCCCTTGAAGTGCAAGAGTGTGCTTTCTAAATGGGAACAAGAAGTCCAGGAGTTTGGATGGGGCGCCAGGGCTCCCGCCTTGTGCCCTGGCCAAGACAGGAGCACGGCATGGGTGTCTGGCTCTGGCTCTGCCAAGTTCACCCATGACTTAGGGTCCTGATCAAAACAATCTGAAGAGGGTATCTTCAGGGCAAAGAAAGCACTGTTAATTCCACCAAAGCAGTCAAGCAGAGAGGTTTACCTAAAACAAAGCAAAAAACCCAAAGGGGGGAAAAAAAAAGCAGAAAGCCCGTGTGGGAAATGGTACAGCCAAGCCCGTCGGTAAGGGTTGACCCGCTTGAGCCCACCCTTCTCTTTGTGCTGCGCTACTGCCCTGTGTTGCTTCCACCCTCGCACCCTCACCTGTGAGCCCGTGGTGAATCGGTTCAGAGATGCCCATCAGAGGCAGGACTGTAGAAGACTGACGGGTTTGCCTGCAATAATTTTGATTTTCACATGTCATCGTGGATGATACTCACTTACAACCTTCCTGCTTGCCCCAGCTGCGTTGGTGGGTTTCTGCCTAAACTGGCTTGTGAGAGAGTAGGATCAGCATGATGGGTGGTGGGAGGGAGGTGGTAGGAGCCCTCAGCTGAGGATGGGTGGGACACCACGTATGGTTGACAGCTCTTAGGTTGGCTTTGCTGCGTTGTGAGTCTGCTGCAGCATGGAGGGTGATGCCTTTCTTGGTGCAGCTAATGTCCACCTTCGGCTGCAAGGTGTCTTGGAGTGCTGTCTTAATATGAAGCATTTGTCACTCTGTCACTTCTCTGTGGCACCTCTTAAGCTGTTCATTTATCTTAGTTTCTGCGAGGTTAATTGGCTAAGGTATGATGTCTACTGCTCTAGGAAGAGTAAGCGTGACTGGCTGCCTGGGGCTGCTGAGGGGTGCTTTTTGGTGGACAATTTTCCATTGCTTTTAGCCATCGTATTGTTTTCCCTTCTCAGAAACCTTCTGCTAATTAAGCTCTGTAACAATAACTCATTGTAAACAAAGATATGGAAGCATTCATCAGATGACGTTAAAAAAATGACTGCAGCTGTTTCCAAGTTTGTCACCAGCGTATGACAACAAAAAGCATTTCAGTAGGACACTCTCCAGCAGTGACATCCGTGGCAGAAGAGTAACTCATAAAAATAAATGAAGAAGTCTCAACTTCTGAATTCTCATCATGGTTTTTGTGCAGCTGCTCAGGATGCCCAGGAGCTTAGAAATGGTCTTTTCCGAAAAATTCCTTGTGATTGAAAATACTCTTTCAGAGAAGTTAAAATCAGTCTTCTCTTGAAGTCTCAGGCAAGCAGAATAATTTAGGATTCTGTTTAAAGAGTAGTTGAGCTTATGCATTTGTTTTTTGAAACAGAAGACGAAGGAGGGCTGTGTGGAGGCGAATGTTTTGCTCTGTAGTTGATGTTACTGAAGGGAGAACTGGAGAAATAATAACATTCATTTTTTTCCATTTTATATAGGATCTACATATCATTCTGTCACTGTATATGTGCTGCTACTAACTGCAGTAGATGTACTCACAACTTACTGGAGGGGTGGCATGTGGATCAGTTCCTCTTTTTTTTTTTTCACTCCGATTTCTTTTACTGGGTGTTGTGTAAACGGTGTTGGAAAACACGCCTCTTTCATTGGTAGGTCAGGTCTGCACCTGAGGCACTCTTACTGGTGTGTGCTGCCCCTCTGC
>NW_010426305.1:29880-55850 GCF_000710305.1 Buceros rhinoceros silvestris | reverse complement strand
TGAACCTGGGGCTTTGCTAAAACCTAGTAGGTTGTCTTCTCTAAAGCCCCCGGTGACGTGCGGGCAGGTGTGGTGCAGCAGTCCAAAGAGCTTGGGCAGCGAGGATCTTGTGGTGGCCAGTGCTCTGAGCCCAGGGAGCGTGCGTGTGTGCACCGTGATTCATCTCTGGCTGGGTTCAGTACCGAGAAAAGTGAGCGTGTGGAATGACTGGCTACAGCGAGCTGGGGTGTTCGTTGCGAATTTGGGCTAGAATGTGCAGTTTCACTGTTTTGCCCTCCTAGACTGCGACAGTGGCTGTGGTGCTGCTGTCGCTATTCAGCTGAAATCCTGGGGCTCTGTTGGTGGGATTGCTGAGTGCTATTGTCAGCGTGCTGATCTTCTTAAAAATAAAAACTCTGGCACGATGGCCTTGGCTCGTGCCAGGGGTGATTAAACTACAGCAGCAAGGAGGCCAGGCTGTTTGCTTCAGAACCTCGGTGGTGGCCCACCTTTTGCTGAAGGGGTCTCTAGTTAACAGGCAGCGAGGAGGAACCCTTTGCTCTGCAGCCAGCTGAGAAGCAAAGGACCGTGTGTTTAAAAAACAACCCCTTTTTTCTGTGCAGAGCGATTGGCAATATTTGGCCGGTCATGAGTAACACTCGCTTTTAAAAGCATGAAAAAGAAACAGACTCGCAAACACAGGAGTCTCTATTAGAAAGACTCTCTTCTCTCTCCTCTAGACAAGCTTTTAATGCCTGGGATGCTGAGAAGAATTTTTGGCCTTGCACCGTGTTTTTCATACTCCTGAACACGGTATTTTTGATATGAGAAGTACAGTTAACTGACTGGATTTTCTCTTGCCAGGTGCTATGGAAGGATTTTTTTTTTTCTGTGCTTTAGGTTGTGAGGTATGTAAGAAGGAAAAAGTTGGTCAAGAACAGGGGTCTCACAAAGCCTCTGAAGCCTAGTTTTGTTTTGTAAGCAGCATCATGTTGCTGATGGTGATGTACAGGGAGATCTGCATGTCGCTCCTTGCTCTTCAGCGTAGCCGCTTCCCTTCTTGCTGTAGTTTCTATCAATTATTGAGGTTTATTTTTGCCTTCTCTCTTGAGGTCTTTGCTAAATCTAACCTTTAATAAATGTGATTCTAAGGCCAAGCGTGTTCCTGTTTTACCCACCCAGAATGTAGAAGGAAGGGTGTTAGAGGGTAGTTAATTTTGTAGCACGACACGCATGATGACAGTCTCTCTGCTCTTGCTGGTGTTGAACGTTTCTAGTAGGGTCGTTTTTCTGCTTAGGAGATGAGAATCACCTGATAAACATCTTTTCATAAGCTTCACAAACTTCCTTTTCAAGAAAGCTTTCTACAGTTAGTTACAAGCTCAGGTGGAGTCACTGCTCACCTTGTTTTTCCTCTCTGAAAACAAGTGAGCACAGGCACCGACAGTTTAAAGAGGAATTGTTTGCATTTTTTTTTCATCTCCTTGCTTAAACGGCTGCAAAATTTTGGTTTTCTAGGCTTTGCTTTGATCACGCGCTGAAGGATGGATGTGTGGAAGTACCGCGTGCTGATGTGCAAGCTCTTTTGAGAGTTTTGAGTCGTGGGAGGGGTGAGATGGAGAGACACCAGAGTCATTAAAGGCCTGAGTTTATTGCTGAATCTTGGAACTTACGGGATATTCTCTGGTTTTACTGTTATTTCTTTTCCAGGTTTTTCTTTTTCTTTTCTTCCTCTTTCCCACTCCCTATTTCTTCTTGCTTTTATTTAGTATTTTGTTGTTTTCACTCCATGTGGTAAGTATTCATGCTACGTACCGACAGTGTGCTCACTGTACAGCGCTGCTCTTAAGCTCCTGCCCTGAGACTTCTTACTGGGTTGGATGTACTGGGGTTTTTTTAATTAGTAGTTTGATTGTTTTGCCTCTCAGTGGGTTGCCTCTTCTGCTCATCCTCAATAGTTTCAGCCTAACTTGTTTACTAAATATAGCTGTGTCTTGATGTTCTTTAACTGCTGGTTTCCCAGCTACTCTCCTGACTTTTTAATGTCTGCACTGTTCTGCTTTGCGTGATGTTGGGAAGGACAACTTTTGTTGTGCAGGTGTTGGAGAATCTTTTTTCCCTTGGAGGTCAACACTGTCTGTCCCATCTAATGATGTGGATTGCATGCTCTTGCAGCTTTTAGGCGAGATGCTTTTGAGTGCAAATCTGTCTTTTACTTGTAGAATTAGTCCTGCTTTTTGTATTTAAATATGTTTTCTTCAGCTTTCTGGAGCTGCTTGTATATGTGAGTGACTCTCATGCATAAAAAAGTGCAGTGGAAGGGGCAAGAGACTAGCCACACAGCTGTGCTCTATAAACAGTTGTATTTTGGAAAGGTACAATACCTTGGATTTCAGATGTTGTATCGAATTTAAGAAAAATACTGTTTGCTCTCTCCTGTTTACTGAACCTCAGCTCGTAGCTGTGAACGCAGTGCTCCAGCCTGGAGTTGGTTCCCACTTCTCCTGCCAGTTTCTTTGGGCTTAAAAAGAAGAAAGAGGGGGGAGGGGAGGGGGCTGAAACCAAACTGTTTTCTATTTGAATGTATTTTGGATTTATGTAAACAGTTTTAATGCATCAAGCTAAATTGGCAAGCTTTCGTAATCCTCTGGGAAAATTGGGAGTTTGAAACGCAGTGGATAAATTAGAGTCCCAAATGCTTCCGAGCCCCAGATTTAGCTCCCTAAAGAGATGCTGTAAATTAGGCCTAGAAATGTGGTTTAGTCAAAGTAGATGAAAATGCTTTTTCATGAAGACTTCACAATTTTAAAGACAAAAGAGATGGATTTCTTCATTCCAAGTTGAGGACACAAAAGCAAGAAAATTGCTATTAACAGGAGAAGTTTACATTTGCTGTCCAAATGCAAGAGGTAATGATTTCACCACTCTTACGGTTTTTAATGGAATTATGACATCAGGGTAATAGGGATTGTTTTAAAATGCTTAATTTCACTCAGTGGCTGAGGTAAGCAAGCCCTCGCATGCATAGCTTAAGTAATAATCCCAAATACACGTAAGAGGAATGGTAGAACTTAACTAGTTTGCTTACAGTTTACTCTATGTTACATTTTTTTTTTCCTCCGGTGAGAACAAAAGAAAAACTGCTTTTCCACGAGGGTTCTCTGATGAGCTTTGTGCCCATCACAGAAGAGTGAGTTTCAGTTTGTTTCCTTCCCCCTTATTCATGGCCACGAGGAAACCGAGCCATTTTCCTGAGAGGTTTCCTGTTGTGTGCATTATATGGATCTTTAGTTCGTTAGACCTTCGGATTTCACTGACGAGCTCTGTGTAAAAATGACCCAAACTTGCAGATTCAGTTTTTGAGGTTGGATGTCACCTCCCCGAACTAGCTGCCTTCTTTTTAGACTTTTATTATACGTCTTACGGTACCTCTGGCTTTTATAACTAATAGACAAACTTTGGAGTGGCTTTGAATTGTAGACATCATCCTTTAGGCAGGGCATGACTGAATTCCTTTCCAGGAGCAGTAGAAAAAACCTGACCGTGTGGAATGGAAAGAAAATACTGCTGTTAGATTTTCTCACACATCTCTGGTTTGATATCACTGTGGTGAAATCCTGCTTCAAGTCAGAGCAGTTCTGAGATAACTACTACACACATACGTCTGGGCTTCTCTGGGAGCAAAGTCCTCTTCAGAGATGTGTTAACGTGCATTGCAGCTGTTCTGGTGGGGGGTTTCTTTGGATGCAATTTGACTGAATGGAATTTCGCAAGAGCGTTCCTGAAAATGGGCTTCTCGGTGTTTCCAAAGAGAGGTGTGGAGAGGAGGAACCTTCAGCGGTAGGTTCAGTAAATGAAACTTCCAGCTGCAAGATTCACAGACATGGCAACACTCGTGCCTGCGTAGTATCACTTAGCTTTTTTAAACAAGAACTCTAACAAGGAGAAAATTACAACTGTGTTTAGTTAGGAAATTCTGTGTGGAATTGCTGTTGCCTCCTCTCCCAACATGGACTGTGCAAATGTCATCAGAGAGGTCTAGCAGGAAATCAGAGGCTTGTGTGGCCGTAACGCTTGTTTTCTGAACTCTGAATGTGTCCGTTAAAGTCATGAGGCAAAGGGGACAGCCATAACAAGCAGTCCAAAGTCTTTGCCTTTTATTTTTTTTCCACAGGTTAAGCATGAAGGAACTCGGGGTCCCTGTGAGCAGCTTTGCGATAGCTGTAATAAGCCCTGCTTTGGGATGGTTTGACTTGTGTGCGTTGGGATGGATTGGTGATGGGGAGGGTTCGTGCGGGTTTATTTTCTAAACACTTAACGTGTGGGATGGCAACCCGGGTGTGCGTTAGGAAATGCAGAAAATACGGTTAGCTTGGAGGAACCTTACATTGCTTTTTCATTGGGATAATTTGTCAGTGAGTTCTGTGGTGGTGGGCAGGATTTAATCTGTCATCTTATTTTCTGGATAGGGATGAGAACATTTGTTTATATCAAAGTCGTCTGAGTTTTGAACAGATTTTTGATCGTTCATATTGTGTGTGCTAAGCTTGTGGTTCTGCTACAAATAAGTGTGCGTGTATTGTGCTCTGCCCTTAGAGGAGCCTGGGGTTGGGAGAGTATTTGATAATGGATTTTAGTAGTCAAATGTTGAAGTGGTCATCCGTCTCAGCCATGAAGGGGGTGAGCTATCACTGCGGCGCTGAGGTATTTCGAAGCATTTTCCTGGGAAGATTGTGAGCCGTGCAAGCAGCCTGTAGGGTTCCCTTCTCTGTACCTGCAGAAAGCTGTATCGCTTACCCTGTGACCTACCCCTGGAGCTGTCGGAGGGAGGCCCCCGAGCTGCTGGAGGAGCACTGCTCTGTGTGTGTGTGCTGGAGACTAGCAAGGAGTTGTTTTGTGAGAGGGAGGAAGTTGCTTAGTGCATTGGGCAAGAGAGTGTCTCTAAATGAAATAATACAGAGCTTCTCCTCGCACGGGGATCACTTGGCATGTTTTTTCTATTGCTCTTACAGGGGGTTGGACCTTTGATATTCCTGTATTCCGTCCATTTCCTCTCATTTATTTATCACGTCTTCCTATTTTAAGTGGTACTGAAAGTGTGGGCCATCAGAGTTAAACGTCTGTCCTTTAACTCAGATGTTGATGGGTTGTAAGCTCTGCATTTGAGCTTCTGCCTATGCTGGTCAATAATAATAATAATAACCCCCCATCCTGTTAGTGTTGACAGAGCAGAGATTTTACTTTTTTTTTTTCTCCCCTTCCCTGAACGAGGCCCCGGTCCTTGTCCTGCTCCAGTTCTCTGACTTTTCTCATCGCCGCGCAAGGAGTTGCTGTTGGTGCTTGCGCTGGCAGGTCGCTTCCCCTAAGCCTTACAAATTTGGGGTAGGGGCTGGGCCGAGGTAAAGAGAGGAAGGTGATGTCTGTGCAGGTGAGATCTGAACCCTGGGTGGGACTTGACTTACTTGATCACCATCCCCAACAGCATAACCAAATGTGATGATTTGAAACCACCAGAAATTAAAAAAATGAGAGCTACTGTTCATGCACTTTCCATGGATGGAACGGATATTGGTTCACTTGTTGCCTGGCTAGGTACTACAGGTATGTGTGTAGGGGTTCTGGCTAACAGGCTGTAATTATCTGCATTTACCTCATCATTATTTTCAGTAGAAATCTCAATTTCCTCTTCCTCTGCCAGCAAAAGGGCTCAAACTTGGCTGCTGCTTTTGTGAATTAATGGTAACGTTTGCTGTTTGCTTTTTATAGACCACAGAAGGATGTTTTTTCAAAGGGAATGGCGAGAAAGCAAAAGGGAATTGACAGGAAAGCTCGCGGGGAGAATTTGCAGCATACGCCACGTGTTGTGGTTATCGGTATGTGTGAATTTGTGTTTGATAGGATCACTCACATGTGCCTTTCAGCCTTCAGTTGAAGTTAATTTAAATAGGTAAAATTCGAATAGTCCTTATTTTTGTTTGTGCACCTAATTGGGAAGTTTCCAGACTGTTGTGTTCATATATATAACACGACCGTCTCCCTTTTCAGTTCGTAACTGAACATTTCAAAGATGAGTGTTTGCTCTGGACTCGGTAATATCTTACATTTTCAGCAGCATCTACAGCAGGTCTTTTTTAACCTCTACAAAACCTACATAAAATCATTACATAGTGCTCCTATAATCTCGTTAAAGTGTATAGACATTATTCAGTTGAAGGCTTTCTCTGACATTATATAGCCCTATTTTCAGATACTTCTTGTACATATGATTAATACATATTTTAGTTCCTTTTCAGTATTACTGGCTCTTGATTATCTTATGCATTGCAGTATGGATTTTAGTTTTGTGAAACATAAAGCCAACTTTGAAGGAGCCTTTTTCCTCTCTTCCATGTTGCTATTTACAAGTTCTATTGCATAAAATGTGCAGATTAAAACTCACATACCTTCCAAGTTAAACTAGTTGGCAGGTAAAAGAAGATAGAAATCTTTACTAGAAAGAACAAGAAGCTACATTTGGGCAAGCAGCTCTTTTGTACTGTCATATGATCTTTGTGTATGTTTTTAGAAGAAAAATGGGTAGGGTTGATGTCATCTGGGAGTTGCCTGTTCACTCTTAACTCACCTTCATCAGCTTAATTACCCTGGGATGTTACAGACCCCTGAGTTGCAGTACTGGCTGAACAGCCTTGGGTGCCAGCTTCTGCTTTTGGCCTGTGTCATCCTCTATTGTGGAACAGGAGTGTAGAAGTAGCCGTTTCAGAGTGATTTCCATCATCTGTTTTGTCGTCTTCGATGCATATGTGCTAATGTCCCCTCTTTTGTGCAGTGCTTAGTACATGTTGGGTCCAACATTTTCCTCTAAGCTCTGTGAGGAGAGGCTGGTTGGTGGCCTTGAGCCACACGTGGGTACTGTTGTGCTGGGAAGCAGAGCCAGGTTCCTGCTGGGATTTGGGGTAACCCATCTGGGTGAAAAACCTCGAGGTGGTTAACTGGTTGACCAGCCTTGGTTGCCAGCTTCGGCTTTTGGCCTGTGTCATCCTCTATTGGGGAACGG
This sequence comes from Buceros rhinoceros silvestris, assembly GCF_000710305.1. Taxonomy (NCBI): domain Eukaryota; kingdom Metazoa; phylum Chordata; class Aves; order Bucerotiformes; family Bucerotidae; genus Buceros; species Buceros rhinoceros. Next base: position 48,817 of record NW_010426305.1, on the reverse strand, counting down.
GAGTGTAGAAGTAGCCGTTTCAGAGTGATTTCCATCATCTGTTTTGTCGTCTTCGATGCATATGTGCTAATGTCCCCTCTTTTGTGCAGTGCTTAGTACATGTTGGGTCCAACATTTTCCTCTGAGCTCTGTGAGGAGAGGCTGGTTGGTGGCCTTGAGCCACACGTGGGTACTGTTGTGCTGGGAAGCAGAGCCAGGTTCCTGCTGGGATTTGGGGTAACCCATCTGGGTGAAAAACCTCGAGGTGGTGCTCAAGATGAAAACCATCCCTGCGACTGTTTGGTCATCCCACTGCACGTGTGGTCCTAAGAGGTGTCTAGGGGAAGCTGGAGCTGGGTTGTGCAACAGCAGACTTCTGTGTGCTTGCGTGAAATAAAGGGAAATGTTAATTGTTGGATATTAAATGCAGTTTTGGCTTGCTGGGAACGAGTACTCTTGTAGTAGCGAAAGGAAAGGCAGACATCTGCCCCTGGAAGAAAGGCTTCTGCTCAGAGGTCTGTGGGAGCCACCCTCGGTCGCTCTCTGGGAAGCGTCGCTGGGAGGCTGACAAGCTGCAGCTGGCTGCAGGGGTGCTCTGTGGAGCAGCTCCTGTTCCTTCCTCTTGTGTTGGGCTGCCACAACACGTGTGTGACATGCTCCTCACTACAGATACCTGGATTATCTAGTACTGTATAGTTCTGTAGAACTTCTGCTCCCCCCCATAATATCTGTATGCATATTTTGTTGTGGGTTTTTTGATGTTTGTTTGGTTTTTTTAAACTTTTGTTCCTCGGGGAATGTGGTTTGCTATTTTTCACTGACTGCCAGTTAACTTCAAGTTTTGGCGAAGAAATTCTTGAGGTGGGTCATGAGTGTTCTTTCTGTTATCTACAAGGTTGCACTCTATTCTTCCAAGAGGAGGCAGGGAAGGGTGATGATCATCCCCTCAGCATACTGGACAGAGAAGGAGGGTACTGAGTTCTTCCTTTGCAGAGCTGCTGTGCTGGGAGGACGGTGGAGGTGACATACACTTCAGATAAATTGTGAGATGGGGAGGCCATCCTTGCTGCCTCCAACCTTGTGGATTCCTTAGTCCCAGCTGATGACTGCACTCCTGTTTGTGCCCTGGCTTGGGTTTGCTGACAGTGTGTCCCTGCCCTTGTGGTGGCAGCAGAATAAAGTCATCCCTCAAATGTGGGGGCCGTCATGGCACGCAGGCAACAAGTCTAGCACAGCGCTGCTCTGTACGTGATTCTGTGTCCAGATCTGGTGGTGCCCAACATGGAACCCACATTATCCTGCAGTGCTCTTGGTTCTCATGGGCTGTTTTATGTCATGTCACCCTTGTAACCTGTGCTGTCTTTGGATGCTGATGTTTTGGGTTTCAGCATTATAGAAGCAATTTTCTCTCTCCCGGAAGCAACTGTTAGAGCAGGTTTTAGCAATTTAACTTTTGTGTTAACCATCAATATTCTCAGCATGGAAAATGGAATCCCGTTGATGCTCCAAAAACTTGATGAGGGAGTTTAGAGCGGAATAGTGCTGCTGCTGTTGCACTGCATTGGCTGTTCAGTCCAACAACATTCTTCTCTTCAGTTCTTTTCTCAAGGTCCATCCTTCTTATTTAAGAAGATGATGGCTGTCATATGGCTTTCTTCTTTCCCCTCTTCCCTGCTTTTAATTTCGCATGTGTGTTTATGTACTGAGAGCACAGGAAGACCATTTCCCATACTAGTATCACACTGAAAGTAGGTAAGTTTCTACTTGGAGAAGAGGGGGTTTTGTATACTGCAAGGTATGTTCCACTTCTTTGTTAATCATTAGGGTTTGATTGTTTTGTTTGACGTAACTCATTTTTTCCAAGGCCTTTTATTGCAGCAATTACACACGCACAACAGGAAGCCTAGAAGGAAGTGCAGCATCGGATCACCAAAGAGTCTCTGCCGCTTTTACAGCTAATTTTTTATGCTTTGTGGTGTTAAAGTTAAGGATTTCTTGCTGTGCATGTTCAGTTTCACATGATAGTGTATATTGTGTCTGCTTTACCACTGAGACTGTTTTTCTACACCCACATGTGTCAACATAATAGGAGACTTATCTTTGGTTTCGTGATTGAACGCACAGTTGTACTTAAGTGCTTTCTAGTGCTTCTTCTGTTGATCTAGGAAGTGACCTGTAGTAGCCATGTGCAATAGTTGTAATTATCAAGAGGTAGCACAGCTCTTCTGCTGCATGTTGTGATCGTGTTACTGCCATGTGTCTCCTGCAGTGGTTCTGCATTTCTCTTCCTGCTGCCTTTTGAGTAAACCTTAGAGAGGAGTTGCATAATCAGCAGTTCAGCTACTCTCTGCCTACCAGAAAAAGCTCATTTTTAGTCTTGAGGCAGTCTTGGCAGTATTTATAGTCCTTCGGTAGGTCATTGCTCCTATGAAAACATTAATGAAAGTGTTGGTGAGGACAAACCATATGGACTTGAGTTCTGCTTGCGTTGTCATTACGTTCCCTTCTTGAACCATGGGCGATTCGCTGCCACCTTCGTGACCGTGCTTTGCTCCATGTGCTGGTAAGCTCATCTGCGTGGTACCGTGTCGTGCTGGACCCAGTCCAGACCTGTCCTCCGAAGCTCGTGGCTCAGACCGTGTGGTTGGTGAAGCTGTGTGGGAGGACCAGAGAGGGCTGGTGAGAGGCAGCTCTGACAGCAGAGGACGACAAGCTACCCAGTGCCGTTCAAGGAGAGGGCTCCTGAGCGTGGCTCTCCTGCCTTGGGAAATGGGATTTTAAACTTTTTTTTCTACTAGTCTGGTTTTATAAACCCTCTTCAGGTGAAGACTGAGTAATGGCTGCATTTGAGGGCAGAGGGATGAGAAAGACAAAAGGTCAGTGCTTGAAGCCCGAGTGATATCCTGTATAAATTGTTTAGGATTAGCTGTGTGCCTGTCAGCTTGAGAACGGGTACGTTTCTGTAGAAAATAAGCTAGTTAATGATGTGGATTGCCAGGCTAGATGGTTCATCTTGTGGTAGCTGCTTTCGTGTACGCCCAGGGGTGGCAGTGGTAACGCTTCTGACCTTTCAGTCATGTTGGAGAAGCCTTTCTGAGGCATTTTGAGACTCTGAGCCTTGTAGACTTAGCTTTGCCCTCCATGGGGAGTTCAGGTGCAGGAGGAGATGCTAATGCCTTTGACATTGGTGGCTCACTGTTAATGGTTGCATAGGAGGTTAATGGGAGGATCAATTTGTAATCTTATCTCTGGAGGACAGAAGACATGGGTCTTGGAAGTGAAACCTTGGGTTGGAAGCTGTAGAGATAATGCTGTGCCTTTGCCCCTTTTGAAGAGCTCTTGGGTTGGGAGAAAAGAAACTAAAGGTGCCGTGCTGTTGGGTGCTGTCTGGTACCGCCAGCTGGTGGTCCGGTCCTGCTTTGCAGAGACCTGTCTGTCTCCATTGTGGAGCTCCTGTCTGCCAACCTGGTAAAGTTAGTTCACTACCCACCCCAAAGGTGAAAATGCCTCCTTGAGGCAGGGCTGATGCTGTGAGGAAGGAGAAACTGCTTGATGTGGTGGTAGAGCAGCTGGGGAGCCAGTTGCTGTGCCTCTCTCCAAAACCTAGCAGCTTTCTGCTCACTCTGTTCCTTTTCCTCTCGTTGTTCCTTTCCTTTTTGTCACACCATCCTCAAAAAAGCTGTGTGAAGAGAGAGACCAGGTGCTCCCATCTTGGGAACAGATTTTCCTTTCCAAAGCCTTCTGAAAAAGGTGGCTGTGTAGCATTAGACCATGTCACTGTGTAATCTCAAAGATCGTATATAAACAAGTTTATTAGTGTTTTTTGAACCAAACGAAGCCCAACCTTGAATGCAGCTGATGTTATAATTATCCCACTTGATGGTCATTATTTGTCTAGCTATCCTACTTAAGGCAGTCATGCGTATGTTCCAGAGGAGAAAACGTATTTAATTTGGTTTTACTCTTGCCGTGTGCTAAAAGAAAAAAGAAGCCAACCTAATTCAGCCTCTGAGCATGTACATGTTTTATGGAAATAGACTTGAATTAATAACTTTAATCTAATATTTCGTTTACAAGACCGGATTGTGAGCCCCGTGTTCTAAGGCCGGTATGCTGTGGAGCAGCTAGTCATAAGAAAGGCAAATAAGTATCAGATTACAGAATTTTTCAACATTAACAATATGACCATATGTGCCTATGAATAATTCCAGATGGAAGGCTGCTGGTTTATAATTTGTTGTTTTGGTTTTAATTTCTTCAGAATTCTTTTTTTTTTTTTAAACAGCAGAAGAAAATAAAGGAATGTGTTTGGTTTGCTAGGTGTATACATCTAAACTTTTCACCTGTTCATTCTCCCCTCCCACCCCTCAGTGTTCTGGTTGCATACCCGAGCCGAGAGGGATTTGTCGGGTTTGCATCGGTTGTATAGACCTTTACTTATTTTATCATTAGGGACTCCCCAAGTGATCTCATTTTACAGTACATTTATTTCTTTAATATGTATTTTCAAGAAGCATATTCAGATGCTTATCAAGAGCAGTTCCAGAGTGAGTGTGACACCTTTCAAATAAAAAGGTAAATAATTGATAAAGTTACAAACCTCTGAAAACAATGTTAGAAGATAGTTGAGCAGCCTTGGCTCTGGCTGCCAGCGCTAGTGCACCCTGCAGCTGCTTTTGACGGAACCATCCTCGGAGAGCTTGCCAGCTTACTGTTTTTAATGATTCCCTTGTTTTAAAGACCCTTTTGTTACCAAAGGAACCTCAGAAACGGACGTGAGCTTAGTTCATATTGTTAAAGGCAATGGTTCAAAGTTCTGTCTCAGTAACTGCAGCTGCACTTTCCTGTTAAGTGTGAAAAACGCATGTTATGGTTAATGAAGTTTTAATTGTTCCGTTATCTGAGGTCACTTGGGACTCCCTTTCTTCAGGAGAGGTTTGTAGTAATCTTCCAGTGCTCTCACCCTCCTGCCCTGATCATTCTTGATCCTCTTGGGGAATGCCTGAATCACGTTTCAGGTCCCTATTAGTCCTTGTTGCTCATCCTTTATGAGAAAGCACTAGGATATCCCAAGGTAATTCAGGATCATCGTTGCAGTTCTCATTAAACATGTCTGTTTGTGGGGTTTTCCTTTTTTTATTTACTACTACTTCACGCATTTCATACAATATTTCGTCAGTCAGTATTCTAGGAAATAACAACTGTACCCATGTCAATAGATTCTGTAATTTCACTCAGAGCATCACATGAGGTCCATGGGTGATCTATTAATAACATGGATGATGAGCTTGGTATCGAAAGAGGCTGTTCTAAGTTGCTTTTTCATCTTCCTCCTCCCTTGTTTTATTTCTGCTGCCACAGTCAAATTTCTGGAGTGTAAGAAAGGCTAAAGACTCTGTTTACATCATGGCAGAGGAAGGTACAGGATTTAGTCTTGGCCATGACAGTTACAAAGTCACATTATGTGGAAAACTCATTTTCATAGCTGAAAACTTTATCCTTCTTTTAGTACTTCTTGGGGCTAAAATATCGTTTACTGGTTATTCAGGAATCATGTGAAGTATAACATAGGAACTTCAGAGCCTCACGGCTTTTAAGCCTCTGTAGACTTGACCCAGTGACTTTCAACTGGTCGTTAAGTAAAGAAGTTCTTCATGTGCTTTGATGAGGCTTGTGTCTGCAAAATATGAGTTTTCTTTATGTAACGTAAGAAAACACTTCTCTGATACATCCGTCATACATGCGATAAATGTAAACCTGGATAAAATATGAGCTTTCTAAAATTTCAAGCAGTGTTACAAGTGTGTGTGGTTTAAGAGGAAACATCTTGGTTTCTCCAGAAGCATCATCTTTGTGGATTAGTGCAACTTGGGGGAAATAGTTTCTGGAGTACAGAACCTGCTGTACAGTGCTATTTCTGAAATGCCGCTAGGAAAGAGGCCAGGATTAGCAGGAGAGCAAAATTTAGCAGTATGGAGGAGTGGGATTGCTAAGGGGAAGCGTTTTCTCATGCTTGTGACTGTCCCATTTTTACACAGCAGCCTTTTAACGTGTTCACAGGAGGGATAACGTGATATGCCTCTTTGGGTTCAGGTACCTCTCTGACGTCGTTATCTGTGGTTAGACAGTTTTTGGCTCAAATTCTGTATTTTAAAGGGTTTTCTCACTTTTCTGTGAAATGTTTGCCCTGGCTCCTCAGCATCTTAGTTGCAAACAGTTCTGTGCAGCTAGATATTCCTGTTGACTGTGCCTCACTCGATGTGTAAGTTTAAACATGTTCACAAGCCCTTGTGGATGGGGAGGAGAGTACTTCCAGGCAGTTGTTTCAAGAAACCAAGGACTGAATGAGCTTTTGCAGCATTAGACTTGTTTGCGCAGTCGCTGTTCTAGGAACGCCCTCAGAAATGCTGCTTTGCAAATGAAGTCCCACCTACTGTTTGATGTGTTTTAGAATTAAAGGCGACTTGTTTGGTGAGCAGTTGATCTGGAGTACTTGCCTTGTCACGTAAGGCTGGTTAATGTGTACAGTGTGGTGGTCTCTGTGTGAATTTTTTTGTTTTTGAACAGCTGATGTAGCAGCAGTGAGGCACAATCTGGCACTTTTTAAGCGCTCTGATCATCCTTCTGCATCAGGGTTTCAGGGAGATGCTGTCCCCACACCTGCCAGCAGCTCCTTCTTCTCCGGGGACTCCGTTTCCTCCCTTTTCTACAGGTGCCTGTGGGATTCAGCTGTTTGACTCAATCTACAAGGTGACAGGATTTTGCTCGAGAATCAGAAGCCCCAGAGCAAAACTGTTGAGAGCTGACAACATCTGCCAGCAAGTGCCCTTGCAGGGTGGGAGGCTGGTGGGGTGAGTGTGTGCACCTAAGATCTTGAAGTAACTTATAATAAAATCTGTTTTCTGGAGCAGAAACACAGAGATCGCTCGGTTCCGTCTGCACCAGTTGTCTGTGCAAAGCAGAGGGAAGATGCTGTGGGGTAGGTGTGTAGACAGCTGAAACAAAAACTGTCTGAATCAGTTACATACAGTCTTTCCAGGCAGAATTACCTGTGGGTAGAAGTTGGGCGTGAAGAGCACGGGCCCATGTGGAAGTCGTTTGCTGGAGCTATGAGGAATTACGAACTGCCAAAGGAAAGGGGGTGCTGTAATGGCAGTTCCGGTTGTCTCCCCCAGCGTACCCTTCCTCACAAACAAGTGGTGTTCCTTCAGGTGAAATGTGGGCTAGCAGAAGACAAAAGACAGCGTTATATCTCAAAGTAAACGCTTAAACGTTGAATTAATACTCTAATCCACATAAATCCGAAGACGTGTGGAGGAGAGGATGCTTTAGGAGCTATGACAAAGCATTGTCACTGCAGTCCTAAAGGGAGATGGCAGAAGTGACTTCTGTTTACTTCAATAAGTAAAGTTTAATGGAAGAAATACCAAATATTATTACAAATATGAGATCCATGCTGTCCTGTCCTGCAGAGCCAAATTTGTTATGTGAGTGTGGATATTTTTTAAATACGTAGTAGTCTTTTTGCCATGCAAATAGTGTGTACTCTCACTTCTTGGCAGTCTGGGTTGCCGCAGGTGACTGCAATAACCAAAATGTGTTGAAAGATAAGGTGATGCTTTGCATAAAAATTTGGAGTATTGTTGAATGACAAAACTTTGTCCTACAGCCCATTTCTTCACAGAGAAGTTTCTGTGGGTTACTCAGAAAACATGCTTTAGCTTTTGGCACAGGTATGTTTACAAATGGATAATATCTGGCGCATTTTGATTGCTTTTTCTATGTAGGTGTGCTTGAATGTTTTAGTTTGAGACCTCTGAAGAGGAAAATGGTACGTGTGTTCTTGATTCTGAAAAAAGTTGATGCACCCAAGTAAAACTGCTAATAAGAGGAGTTGTAACTGTTTAAAAATTACCTGTAGGCAGGTGTTCTCAGGTTAAATTCCGTAAGTATATAGAATTGTACTGTGAGATGTTTAATGGTTTTGTTGCCATAACTGGATTAGACGAATAGTTTCTTCACCATTTCTTGGTGGTCTAACCTGGTGACTTTAATTGTCCAAATAAGACCTTGAGGGACATAAGGAGACTACTGGGGGACAAAAGAGAGCAATTGTACAGTTAAGTTTTCTCGGTATTTTTAGTAGACACGTGTAAACCTCTAGTATGTCTAACCTTCCTAGTTTAGCAAAGCCTGAGATGAATATTAGATGCAACTCCTTTCTTCAAGTGTCTAAGTGGTTATTTGGTTTTTCTCTATTTTCTAAATGGATTAACCAGATGGATCTATTTCAGTCCTGAATTTCTGATGCCACGCTATCTTGAGTCATGAAGTGGGTCTCGTTCTCTCAGACTTTGTAAATGCATTTCTGTAAATGATCATCTTGTAAATGATGCCTGACAAGCCAACAGACCGGAATTTAGAAACTGATACGTGTTGGCACTGTCAATTGCTGATCAAACTCTGCCATGCTTGCACTCTTGAAGGGTTTTAGTGTCTGAGGGGGTTTTTCCTCCGCTTACATCTGTTCATATAAGGCTTATTCTTCACTTGTTAGCTGATTTTACAGGCGCATGAATTGGGTTATTTTTGTGTTTATTTCTTTGCAACCAGGAAGCTAGCAAAACCTGTTGGAGTTACTGTGTATTTGCACATCACTTACAGTATTGCTTTAGGTGGTTTTGCTTTGCAGCGATGTAATCCGTGCTCAAAAGTGTTAATTTGCAGCTCGGCAGGACTGGTGAGGAGTTCAGCATCTCATGGTTTTGACAGCATTCCTTCTGTACCTATTAAACACATCTGAATGTGCCGCTTTCACAGATGTCTCAGAAGACCTGGCAAAATGGGGAATCTTCTACTGAAAGAATTTCCCACCTCTTTTCCATTCTTTTTGTGATGTTTTTTTCTTTTCCTTTTCTTACACGTGTGCTTATATGAAGTACACCCAGCTTGGTAACTTTTTGTACAGCTCACGCAGGAACTCTTCGGATAGAGGCTGCATTTTCCAGATGCCAGAACTGACCTTCTTAGTAGTGGTCGAGTACCCTCTCTGCAACGTATCACAGCCACCATTTTTTAATTACAGACCTCTTAATGCATAAATTCTCCAGTATTTGAACTTCTGAAGCTGCTTTCACCCAAGTCTGGTCACCTCAGACTCCTTGATGTGCTTGTGGGCTTCTTGTTTGCAAATACCCACAACTTTAGGCAGTATGGAGTGAGTGAATATTTTTTTTGGTGATGTAGTGCTGGACAAGTCTGTTTTTTTTATCTCTCTTCCTTCTCCTCTCCCCCCCCCGCCCCCCCCCTCCCCAGGCTATCAGGATTTCCTACTCCAGAGAAAGGGTAAGATTTAGACTCTGAGCATACAGCATCCTGTTAACCCACTGAAATTCACAGTCCCCGAGTGAAAACAAAATTCTTCAAAATAGTAGTATTTCAAATTAAAATAGCATCTTCAGTAGCGCAAATGAAGTGTGTTGTTGTAATTACAGGAAGATCAATGTGTGTGAGATCCAGCTTATTGCTGTCGTTTTCAGGTTCTACTGGCACCTAAATTTTTGTCGGTTCCTCTTACTTGTTTCACCTTGCTCAGAAACCTAAATTATGGCCAGATCCCAGTCTTTGTAGTGAATTTCTGTTAGTCTTGTAAAGCCAACTAGACACGCAGTATCTTAATTATATTTATTAGCAAAAACCAGTAATTACTTCTATATTCTATGTGTAGAGTAGGCTAGTTTCACGTTCCCCAAAAGGTGGTCTGCCTCCGTCCACTCCCAACTTAAACCATCAGGCATTGACAACAACCAATCCCTTACTCTTCCTTTCTGCTGTGAGGACTGTCCACCAACATAAATCAAAGTTGTCACAACAGACTTTCCTGAAGTTTTTTCCAACATGGGCAACAATAACGTGGCAGAGCAGATCCACTCTCCTTGCTGGGGTTCTGTTGATTAACATCTGGCCCAGCGTGTCCGGTGCTCTCAGTTCCCAAACGCAGCTGAACTGGTTCTGTGGGGCACCAGCAGGACATTTATACTGGAGGAAAGTTTGTTGTATCAGCTGTGTTTCAGAAAATCTATTTTCCCTGGGATGTTTGTTACAGACTTTTTTTATTGTGACTTTGGCTGGCTATCAGATGCTTCTATTTAAACAAACAAGTTCTTCCCGATGTTTTTCTCAAGATGTTCTACACTGAAGTACCTCTGACTGAGGCAAAGCGGGTGACATATACATATTTAATAAGTAACATCAGGATCTCTTCTACGTGTTTATAAATCAGTCATGGATTGTGACTTGAGTGAATTCTGGTGGGAGCAAACCAGTGGAGAGTCTCTTGAAAATTCCCATTTCAGAACATTTATATTTTGCCCCAGAAATTTGTCCCTCTTCAAGCCAAGTCCATGCCACCAGCCTGTGCTACCTGTGTCTGTTGCTCGAGGGTGAGCCGCAAAAAGGAACGACCTGCTGCGTTTAAGGGAGAAGTCCTTATGTACAGGTACATCAGAAAAACAGTGTATTTGCATTTCTGGATTTTTTTTTTTCTTCCCCTTGCCATGAGTGTTCTACCCCCGTGAGTTTTGACCCAGCATTGTGGAGAATCTGCACACAAGGGTATGTCAAAAGGCTGTAGAGTGGTATCTTGTAGTTGTGCATTTTGGCTTGCTGCTATATCACATTTGTAATCCTGTACCCTGCATGCCCTCCTAGAATAGATCGTAGAATCACTGAAAAATGTAGTTTGGAACCACTGGAGGTCGTCTGGTCCAACACCCTGCAGCCCTGGCAATGCTGGCTTCGAAGAAGGATCGAGTTACTCAGGGTCTTGCTCCAGCTGAGTTTTGAATAGTTGCTCAATCTCTGCTGCTCTGGGGGACCCCAAACTGGACGTGTGCTCTCTGCCACGCAGAAGGGAATAATCGTTTCTGCGCACCTGCTGGCAGCACTTCTCCTCGTACAGCCCAGCCAGTGTGAGGTCAGCCTTGGTTGTTGCAAGGGTGCCCTGCTGACCCCTGTCAGCTCGTCTGTGGGGATCCCCAGCTCCTTTCTGCTGGTCACCCCAGCACACGCTGCTGTGTGGGGTTATCCTGGCGCTGCTGCAAGACTCAGCATTTGGCTTTGCTGAATACTGTGAGACTTCTGTCAAGCCAGTCTTCCAGTTTGTCCTGATGCTGGGGAGGAGCAGCCCCATGCCCCACCACTTCACTCCTCGCCCAGTTCTGTGTCATCCACAAATAGGAGGCAGATTTGTCTGTCCCAGTGATCAGAGGAAGCGCTATTGATCTTGGTACTGACCCAGGAGGGACACCACTTGAAATCAATGGCCAGTTGGACCGTAAGACCAGAACCATGGACATTTGGACTAGGACCATTAGACCACAGCCACTGTGTTTGAAGGCTGATAACCCAACTTCTAAAAATGGTCATGTATCTTCTTCTCTCACCCAATCCTTACACTTCAGAAATGCATATTTAATAAACAGATTAGTGGAAAGCTAAGGATTTGTGTGAAGTTCCTGTGTTGTGTTGATTGCAGGGAGTTTATACCTCTGTTCCTCCTTCTTCTCCATCCCTTCCCCTCTTCGGCCAAGTAACCAGTGCCCACCACAGTCTGCTGCGTTGACAGGCATGTGTGTTCAGTCGAGTTACCCTGTACTTCAGATATGTACACATTTGTATATATGTGTATATTCTTTATTTGTTTGATGAGGACTTGGAGAAGTTTGCACAACAACAAAAGGGTATTTGCATGTTTTAACTAAACCAAGCAACTTTGATTCTCAGAGGATGCACAAGTACGTTGACTTTGCCAAGTGGATGAGTCTTTGGAAGATGAATTAGGTGGATCTGTGGAAAATCTCTTCTATGAGACATCTTGGTGTATGAACATTCATTTTCATGAATTTTTGCTGTTTATAGTCGCTGGAGATCTTGGCCTTTCAGCGCCTTAGTCAAGATTGTGTGCCATCTTCAAGTTTCTGACTCAAGTCGGTAACTGTAGTTTGGAGAAGACCAGGAACCTCTAAGCAGTTCTGTTGATCATCAGATACCTGTGCCCCTGGGTATGATCCTTGGTTTGCAGTTATAAAAGGGTTTAAAACATCTTGGTCTGTCAATGTGATGAAAATTTAAAAATTGAGTTAATTTTGGAGAATATAATTGCGATTCTAATAATTACTAGTAATCTAGTCATTCCTTTGCAGCTGCATCAGTTTGAGGAAAGTTGCTGAGCTTTTCATTAATTTGTTCTTTTGTGCTCTTAGAAATAAGCACAAAAAACCCCCATTGTGATAAAAATCTGACCCTGGTCTGTAAGTTTGTTAGATGGAGCTAGTGGGGCGAGTACAGATGGAGCAGGAACCAGCAGTGGTGATGGGATCCAAAACTTGCATTTTTTCAGTACACAGTTTTGTAAGAAATTCCAGGGGAAGAAACTTCTACTGGGTTGCTTGCGGGGTTTTATACATTATTTTTTTTAAGACAGAAATGTAGACACTCTTAGCTTGAGAGCTTTGTTTTTTACTGACAGTGTTATGTTCATGCTGAATAGAGGTATTTAATAAAAAAACAGTGTAGGTGTGAAGATAAACCTATAGCTTGTGATGTGACACGACGTAGAGCACATTATCAACTAATGACATAAAAGTTTTGCTCTTTCACTAATCTTTTTGATATTTTTTCCCCTGAACACTAAACAACATCGTATAAACCCTGTACTCCTTTTGTCAGTTCCATAGGTTTAAATCTTAGTCACAGTTTTGAGAAAGGTAATTGCTGGAAGCTGTTGTTGTCCTTCAAAACAGGAGGATACTGAGCCTTAACTGCATGGGTCTGATTGCGTGTGACTAGATTTCTGAAGCTGTGATGATGGAGCTTTCTGTTTGGTTTTTCTTAGTAACTGGTGTTCTTTGTAGATAAGATATTTTAATTTTTTTCTTTTTAAATTCAGAGCTTTGTGTCATTTCAGTGCGTTCTGTGGTACTAGGTACTGGATTCTATCTACAACACTTGAGCTCTGAATACATGAGACTATAATACCTTGTCAGGAAGAAAGCTGGTGATGGGTTTAATATGAATTTTGAGCTTGTCTTTGTTATAGTTGCTGAAACAGAAAGGAAAAGTTTGTGTGTTGGTTTGGAACTGAGATTTGCTAGTTCCCTGTTGTACAGGGGTCCTAGCTGAGATTGCCTAAAGCCGATTCTGTAATGCTGCAGCTCTTGGGGGGTTCTGTTGTGTGGATGCAGCAGATCTTGAGCTGGTATTCGCTCCGTAACACTCATTCAGAGTTTTACATTCAGAGAACACCATGGTAGAACAGGAAGAAGAAACTTTGCTTCTGCAGGGGGCAGAAGGCCTGCAACAGAAAAATAGAATTTCCTTTGGTTGGTGGATAACATCGAGGGATGTCCAGAAACTGTTAGAAGAAATGGGATCATAGCTAGAGTTAAAATGAAAGAATAAATGGTGTTAAAAACAAGGTCGGAGCTGACATTAAAGGCAGTTTAAGAAATCTCACTGACTTTTGTGTGACCAGTCCCCACAGTTCATCCGATTAGACAGTGCAGTCTCTTTTACCACAAAGCAAAGGAGAAGTGCAGAAGTTCCCACTGCTTTCCTGAAGGTTTTTTGCTCTTGCAGATTTAAAGTGCTAACTGAGCTTAGATCTGCTTTGTGTGTGTGTATATGTGTGTCAACATCTCTGTAAAATCCAGACTGCAAATAATTCTTCATAGCTTCAGAACCAGAGATCTGGGAACTTCCCTTGGCAACGCGCTGGTCCTTGGTACCTCACCATCTCTTGCTGTGCTCTGTCCCTCTGCTTCTCTGGTGCAGGCAGGCGCATAAAGCAGCTTGCTGGCAGGGACTGACAGGTTTTTCCTCTTCCCTGGTGGGATTTGGTGAGATCAAATGGGCTCTTGCTCCAGGAGCAGGGAAATGGTGTTGCAGTCTGTTCCAGTGAGGTTTTTGTGAGTAATTGCAAGCTTCCCATATCTCTATTGTCTTAAGGTTTTCTATTGTTCTTTGATTCAGTTGATGAAGCTGTGACAGCTGTGACAAGCTTTACCTCTTTACTTCCAGTTAAATATTTATGGAAGGTGAATTTCACTCTATGTGTCTTCGAAGTCAGATGGTGAGTCTCTGAATGTATTTGTTTAACCATCTGCAGCCAAGTACAATTAGCATGTGCTGTAAGGGCAGCGGTAATTAGCCTGTCTGGTGAGCATGCAGAGTTCTTCCTTACTGGAAGATTATTTTAATATTCCCTTGGTGTAGCTTGGGGCAGCAGGGAGGTGAAGCCCCATAATAAAGATGCACATTTGTGTGTTGTCAGCTTTCAGCAAGCTTAAAATAATGTATTGTGCAAGAACACGTCTCCTTCAGCTGATTCTCTGAAGACTATTGACAGGTTCAACTTCCTTGATCAACCTCCACCTCTGTTCATACACAGAAATAGTTCATACAGAGAAATCCGTGTTTGCCATTCCACTTGTAAAATAGCTCATCCGTTTTTAGGTATTGTTCCAGAGGATCTGCACGAAGGTGCAGATCAAATTGCACTCGGGAAAGAATCTGTAAATATTATCAAAGGTGCAGGTAAGAGTCGATTTTAAATGTCTCGGGGCAAAACCTCAGGGCATTTTCTCACTGAATGAAAAGGTGAATGGTTTGTTTATGTGTTAGCTTTAACTAAAATATAGTATTTTGAATTGGATTGACTTGATGTGAGCCCATGTCTAATTAAACAAGTGCTTTCTGAAATGTTTGTTCTGGTATCCATGTACATCAGTTTCTTTTGTTCCTCAGAGAGGAGAATTCATAGAATGGTTTGGGTCAAAGGGACCTTCAAAGATCGTCTAGTCCAACCACCCTGCAGTGAACAGGGACATCTTTAACTAGAGCGGGTTGCCCAGAGCCCCAAGGTCCAACCTGACCTGGAACATTTCCAGGGATGGGGCTGCTCTACCTTCTCTCTGGCAACCTGGGCCAGTGTGTCACCACCCTCATGGTAAAAAAATTCCTTCCTTGTAGCTAGTCTAAATCTCCCCTCTTAGTTTCAAACCATCACCCCTTGTCCTGTCACAACTGGCCCTGTTAAAAGGGTCTCATCCTTCTTACTAAGTCCCCTTTAAGTACCGAAAGGCCACAGTTCGCTCTCCCGGTTGGAGAATGGATGGGTAATGTGAAAAGTGTTTTTTGGGGGGGGAATGGCAGTGTGTGTGGCTTTACAAGTGAAATCGTCTATGGGTGTTTCAGGTGTTCTGGGAAGTCAAGGCAGGTTGTGTGCTCGCTTTGGCAATGATGCAGTCGTACTGCCAGTTCGCAGGACTGGACAAAAAAGAGTTAAGGACGTGGGTACAGGGTGGGGAAGATCACTCTGACACTAAGGTACTTCTAACCCTGCTCTTTCACGAAGAAAGCACTTGTGAGAAAGGTGTTACCATCATTTTTCCAAGTTGAGGGGGCTGTTGCACTTGTTGGTGTTTGAGTCAATACTGAAATACAGCTTCTAATAGTTTTTTTTATACTGGCATTGGAGCAAAATGAACCTATTCCACAGAAAGACTCACTGTGAGCTTTTTTTATTTTAGCTTGCTGTAGCAGGACTGATCTGAAATCTTCTCTCTCTTTAATTTTGTGTGCCGGCACCAAATATCTCTTGATTGCAACTCTTGGAGGATCAGCAGTAAATGCATCCTTCCTCAAATAGCGATAAAGAAAACAGCTCCACATTCCACATTCTTTTCTGTTTTGCTTTAGTTGTAGAATAATATTTTCGTTCTCTGCTTCAGTGAGTTTTGTGTTTTGCTTCAATATAGTTGATATTTAAAAAAAGCGCAAATGGTTGTTTTAGTAGGATAAGTAGCTGTTGACCTAAACGTTTAAAGCTTAGCCTGGAGATGTGATACGAGATATAACTTCTGTAAATGAACTGTCAGCTCCTGGGCTTTTTAAAATTTTACTTATTTTCTGCTCTGCTTCTCACCGTGGCTTTTTAGGTGTAACATAAAAATAATGGCATTGTTAGAGGAAAAAAAAGCAATGAAAATGTAACTCCTACCTGTTAAGATAGGCACTTACACACACATAAGCTCGAGTATGCTCTTTCCAAGCAGGTATTTTCCTCCTGGGGGATCCATGCCGTCAGCTGAAGCTTGCTTAGTGTGGTACGTCACAGCTCGCTCCACTGCTTCTCCCGTTTCTCCTAAAGCAGATGTCAGCCAGCTGTAAACCTTATCTGTAAACCCCTCACGTCCTTTTTTATGTCTAGTGCTTATTGCTGTGGTCATCATCTGGCATTTCTTGGGATGACAGCAGCGGAAATAACACATACAAATCTAAACTCATCTGGCTTGAGTGACTGTTCTGTTGAAAATACACCACAAATAGGTGTTGCAGGGTAGGATTGCGTTTAAAAAGCGTCAGTGGATAGTGACAGTCGTCTGTACTGTACGCTACTTTGTTGGGGATGTTCTGAATTGTATAGTATGTGTGCTTAAAAAGCGGGATTATATTTAATTTGGAAGAGAAGAGCGAAGAAGCTCAATAAAATGTTTTAGAGAATGATTATAACACTACAGCAGAGGGACGGTGCAGACGATTGCACTGTTACCCAGGTGGTTTATCCGTGGTGTCACAACCAGGGAAACGTGAAACAAGAAGTCTTGACCCTCGGAAGTGTTAAAAAGGAACTCAGCCTGAATGAGGCAGTTGTTTGCCTGTTCAGGTGCATACGTCCAAAACTTGCATAAATTGCTGTTCGCTTTGTGCTTTTGTAAAACACTGGCACAGTGAACTGGGACAGGAAACTGAGGCTGTTTTGTGGTAATTATTTTCTCTACTTGAATCAAAATTTGAATCTGAGTGTAGCTCACAGAGTAGATTTCAAGGTGCAGTATTGCTATTTCAAAGTGCAGTAAAGGTTTCCAGATATCACCATATATGAGAGTCTGAACTGATTAACACTCTGTTAAACTGTGTTAAAATACTGCTGTATTAAGAGAACCCAAATCCTTATAAATGTGGGAAGTAGAAATGATACCATACCTAATTGGCTACTGATGTTCTGACTTTACAATTAAAATTGAATAAACATAAATCAATGTTTTAATTTTTTGTGGTCTGAATTTTACATCAAATTATGTTACAAGGGGTTTGATTGTAAGCCCAGTCTGCTTTACCTCTATTATTTTATATAGCATGCAAGGTCTTTTAAAGATAGATAACCTCTGTCTTCACAATAAATGTTCCCAGCCTTAACTAATTACTGATGCAAATAGTATCAGAGGCATGATCAGAGTTGTGTACCATAGGTTTGGAGTTTTTCTTACGGTAACTGGAACGTTTTCTCATACTTCATTCTGGGCAGCTGTAGGGTTTTAAATCTCTTTAATGATGCTTTTTCATTTTGTGTTATTCTCTCTCTCCTATCACTGAGTATGAAGGAGGAGGATTTTTTTTTTTTTTGCCGGTATAAGAACTATTTTATATAGTTCTGCATTAAAAAAGTATTTCCTTTTTGGTAGTATGGTAGTAGTATTTCGTTTTTGGTAGTAGGTTTTAGTAGTACTTACCTGATCTGGAAAGATGAGCTAAGCTGCGCAACGTGCTTTAACGGGTTCCTGCAGTTTTGATTGCCTGCCTTTAGTGTACAGTACAGAGACAGGTTTGATTAAGGTTGGCAAAGTTCTGCTGCACCAGCTGGAATTATTTAAATTTAGACATGCAGCTGTGATTTTTAAAATCAATTATCATTGTAGAAAAGTCTTCCTCTTCTATGTTCCCCTCCTTTACTTACTTAAAGTCAAAGCGGAGTTAAAAATGGTTTGAAAGTCGTGATAGAGGAAACTGAGCCGTGATATTTGTCTTTTTTACATATGAGAGTGTTTTCTAGGTATTTTCCTAAATATAATATGCAAGAGTACTGCTGAAGTGGTACTGACCTGGTAACTCAGTGACAGTGCTGACCTGGTAACTCATGCTATGCCCAAACAAGCCTAGTGAATTTGTGGAAGAAAGATTTAGTTCCTGGCTTCCCACCCCTTCAGACAGAAGTGTGCCATCAATAATTTGACTCAGGATGCAGAGAAACTTGAATAATTAAATTTGGATCATAAAAGTTTAAGTTGCGTCTGGTCTCAAAAAAGATACATATGTCTGGAGGGGGTAATAAAAAAAAAAAAAGGGAAGTCAAAGTAGGGAGGAGGAAGACAGAGGTGACCAAAGTTGAGAAAACAGAGGCCCTTCCGAAAAGGGGAATTCAACCGTAGCAAGAGCAATACAGAAAGCCATAAAATACATCAGACAAATGCATGGGAAGGAAATCAGAAGGGCGATAAGTCCGTGAAGCAGATGGTCTGTTCCGTAATGCGTCACCTTACCGAAGCAGGAAGTAAGTGAAATAGTTCCTTCTCCAGTAGAGAGTTAAAGGAGAAAATTAGGTAGGACTGTGGTGGGAAGTACTCTAGTTGTGTGGGGTTTGGGGTTTTTTCTGTCTTGTTAATAAGACTAAATTACTGTCAGGGTCTAGAACGTTAAATAAAAAGATGCCCGAGCTGGTGCCTTGAAGCACAGCAAACTGGTGACCAGCTGGTGTTCCAGAGAATTCTGGTAGAATTTAAACATGACGGGCTTGCTCTGTTCCAGACGTGTTTTACTGTCAGTGTGAGCAACCTGGTGAAATGACAGAAACTGTGTAAGAATAGTCAGTTATTTAATTTGGTTAAGACTGGGCAGGTTTATGAGAAAATAAAGAGGAACTGGACGAAGCAGCAGGAGGGAGCAACAAGGAGACAAGGATAGTGCCTTAGACTAAGAGGATTTACAGAGGCTTAACTGCTGTCTCGTCTTGTGAAGGAAGGAGGCAGGACAAACATGAGTTTACAGATAAAAGAGGACCTTGGTGTAGATTCTAAATCCCTAATCAGTCATCAAAGCAGGATCAAAAAAAAGAAGGGGG
>NW_010426305.1:22607-29770 GCF_000710305.1 Buceros rhinoceros silvestris | reverse complement strand
ATATGAGACAGTGGAAAGGTAAAGCATCTCCTGTGAACAATGAACACTCGGCGAAACTAAATCCAAGGAAGAGGAAATACTCCCACCCACCCTTTTTTCCTTATCCTTGTTCTCACAGAATTAGTGTTTACATTGAAAAACAGCTCCTTGGGAGGCTGCTGAAGGCAAGAACTATCCCAAGAATTTAGATGATTTAGACTTGTGTATGAGTAGAAAGGAGTAGGTGTTAAAATAAAAAATCTGCCTTTAGAAAAGTGTGGAATTATCATGGTTTTGGGCATAAGCATGTTTTGGAGGGTGGATGGTTGTTGGGTTTTTTTATCTTCAGAATAAAGCATCTCTGAATGTGTTATTAGCATAAATGGAGAAGCAAGTGCTGTCCATTTTTAGAAACAGGGTGTAAGTTAGGTTCCCCAGTAGTCTCACCAGACTAATTTTTTTTTTTTCCTGAAGTACAACCCTGCTGCATGGAGGGCTCGTGACCTCAGTGTGCAGTAGGTCCTCCTGAAGTGGGAGGAACATTTGTTTACTTCCTTTAAAACAAGCAAACAAAACCAAATGCTTTGATTTGTATGTTGCTCTACTTTTGCTTGGGAGAACACCAGGAACAACTTGTCTTATGAACATTCACGTACCTTCTTCTCTCCCACTTTTAGGAAGTTGGTACAAGGCTGTAGCATCTATGGAGATGTGGTGGGCTCTTCGCTTTGTGAATATGAACACAGTTAGACAGGAATTGCTCTGGCTGGAAAATGAGCTGCTCTAACAGTTCAGGTGCTTCCAAGCACTAGTGACTGCTGGACTTCATCTACCCAATTCCAGCCTCTTTACTCTTACTAGGGAAAAGACTTGTGAGGAGTTGAGATATGCCCTGTAGCACATGAATTTCCATCTCAGAGATATGAATAAAAATCCGGGGGCTGAGCAAAGGCTGGTGCAATAGTCAATCTTCAGTCATCAAATACAACTCTTCTTTATCACTAAAAAGAAGCATTGAGTTGATGTAATTATGGATCTTCATGTCACTCCTTGAGATTTCTGAGATCTGTTGTTCAGTTTCAAAATACCAGGTAGAAATTATAAGCTGAATTTGTAGGACGTAGGTAGTTTGACAGTTTTCTCTGGAGAACCATCAGATCTAGTGCAGATTGTGGCACAGGGATAGTTTGTGATTATGATGTAACCTTTGCTTTTGATGGCCTGGTTAAATCCTAACCAGTTGCCATTAGGAAGCATTAAATGGAGTGAAATATTTTTTTTTTAAACTTAATGCACTTAACAAGTGTTTTTTCTCTCGTTCACTGTGTGTTACAGAGCACATCTGCAAAGCAGTTTCCATGCCTACTGCATTTATACTGGGTTTCTTACGTGTTTTTACCCGTGTGTGTGTGTAAATCCTTGTCACGTGAATTGCTGGTGTAGGTGTGTTCACGTAGAACCCCACACTTCAGAGTTTGTATGTTCTGGAGATAAAGTGTTTTCTTGGGCACGAGGAGGCCTCGTGTCTAAGTGTTATCTCCATACGTGTTTCTGAGGCTTGCAAAAGGAAGGTGCTTAACTTGAACTTTTCTGCGTGGGGGAAAACCCCACCTTTTATTGCTGTTTGCGTTGAGTTACGGGAGTTAATCATTGCTTGTGTGTCTGCGTGTGGTGAGGAAGAATGTGTTCACTGTAGGCAGTAAAGCTTAACAACTCAAGTTGTTTTCTTCAGCTCTTTGCTTTCAGTGAGACCCTCAAGCACGATTTTCCTTGTTAGGTGCTTTGAAAGTGTTTAAATCCAGTAATCGCTGGTGAACTGTCTTACCAAAATGCTCCGATAACGTTGGGGTAGTGTTGTATATTCTGAAGCACAGTAAAGCTGAATTGTAGTTGTACGTCCTGAAGTGTAGTTAAATCTACCAAAGCATTAGACGTGACAGCTTGTGTATTTGCCAAAGGCAAAAAAAAAAAGCATCATTTTTTTCATTATCACTCGGTATTCTGTTGGCAATATTCAGTTTACCATAACTGAAGGATGAATACACAGGTGAATTGAAAGGAACGGCTCGTTTTGACTGCTGTTGTGTAAGAAAGCTGTAGTAGTAGTTTCCACACACCTGATGTTTTTATTAATATAAATATAGCAATATTTGTAATTAGTGTTGTTCTATTTTTGAGAGTATCGATAGAGCTTACATAGCCTAACATTAATGGATGTGAAAATGCTTCTTTTCCAAATATTACGGTTCCTAATATAAAGCAGAACAAAGTCCCCAGTTAATATTTTTTTCTCCTCCTCTTAAAATTATTTTGAAGGCGACATTTTCTTCTACCAAAATCATTACGAGACATTTAATTCTGTTTTACATAGCCAAAATAATACAAAAATAACTTTGGTTGTAAAGATTGTTAAGAATGAAGTGTAATAAGGAAGAATATGAACCTCTGAAATACTGATTGCTTTTTTATGGATCTTTTTGTTCATGTTTATTTGCGGTCAGTTGGAAGGAAGGAAGTACTTTGCATCCTGCTAAGCGTGGAAGGCTTTAAATATGTATTGCTTTTGGTGTTAACTTCTTTAAAAAACATTATTTATGACTGACACATCCTGGTGTAGTTTACTCCTCCCGCTAGTGTCCTTGAGAGCACATCTGTGCCATAATTGCTTATTGCTGGAACAAAAGAGAGTTCTGTCTAAGATTTGTTTGAATTCAGGAAGCCCTATCTGCCAAAGTCAAATCGCGGTGGCGCAACCACGCCAGGTTCGAGCAGCCACACCTCTGCTGAGCAGTTTCAAGTTTTCAGTTTTAACCTTTGCTCGTAGCTATATTCCTTCTCCCTCAAACCATCTGAGGCGGTTTTCTTTGCTCCTGTTGCAATGGAGCCGTGCTAAGGAAATGCGGAGCTCCAGAGGAAAAAGCAGCAGCAAGGACTGTTGAGGGTTGTGTTAAGGCAGCGGGGACGGCAGAAGGATAAATGGATTCTCTTCCCAATCATTGTGGTAAGGGCAATTCTCAATAGTTGTTAGTATAGATGGTGAGGTTTTTGTAGAGGGGGAATTCAGAACGAGTTCGTAATACTTGATAGCTGAAAAACAATGCAAAATGCCACCGTGAATTGCCTTCTATTGCAAAGGGACACGGGATCAAATTAAACAGCACAAAATTCAAATTACGGGCACAGCTTCGCTGCCGTAGTGCAGTTTTCAGCGTGGCTCTGGGGTACGGCATCAACGTTTGCCTTTGGTATTGGTGTTTAATGCAAGAATACCTTTCTAATGAGCCGTGCTGCTGGAAGTGCTCCCTCTAGGACTGCATGGATATAGCGTTCACTGCTTTATGGTGAGGATTTGCTTTTCTGTAATTACAGATTTGTAAAATCTCCTGCAACATTAATAGGTTTTGGATAGCAATTACATTTCTGCGGCTTATTTCAGTGTTGATGTGCGGAGCTGCTGGGCTGGTCCCATTGCTCGCTGCCTACACTGACCTCTGTTCCCGTGCTGTACGTCCTTCAGCGAGTGCAGGACCGCGTCTCCGATTAGCGCAACTTCTCACCATTATCAAACCGAACGCGAGCGTGTAATTACAAATTAGCTGTTTTAATTGCTTTGGGGGAAAACCAGAGTTTTGAAATTGAATCCTGAGGATCGGCATTTCAGAAGCAGATCCATCTCTCTGTGCCTGGAGCCACGCATATTTATGTGCATGTGTATACGCACACGGCTTTTAATTATCACATACCAAAGTTCTGTACTGAGACTTCTGATGCAAATGCTAATTTTTGTTGAGCCCTTGAGTGCTTTAAGCATCCTTTGTTTGAATGTTTGCTGAATGCAGAGGGTCGGCTCAAGAGCCGTGGTCTTGGAGAGCGTTCAGAGCTTTGTTAATACCCCTCTCCAGCCAGATGCTATGCCAGGGGTCGAGCCCTTGTTTACAGCACAAGTAAACAAGGCAGTCTTTGTAGAAATGACAAAGAAGTGATAGCAGTAGCATGTGGAGCCTCTGTAATTTGTCGCTGCGTTCATCTTCGTACTGTCCCAATTTACTGCCAAATTATGGGATAGCTGCCAGAGACCCTCACTGAAAGCAGCTTGTAATCTTTATCTCTGAATATGGTCCCATGTTGAGTACAGTGTGACATCCATTGCTTTCAGTTTGGGTATGGTCCCAATTTACTGCCAAATTATGGGATAGCTGCCAGAGACCCTCACTGAAAGCAGCTTGTAATCTTTATCTCTGAATATGGTCCCATGTTGAGTACAGTGTGACATCCATCAGCACAGACCACCCTTGATGAGTTAAAATGGACGTGCGAAATTTGTCATTTACAAAAATAGACTTTTTTCCCCCCCCCCTCTCTTGCCAACAATGCCATGCTGCTTTCTTTATGTTCGTGCTTTCTGACTTGTCTTCTTTCAGGGCTAATCAACACTACTCCTTCCTGAAGTCCCTTGGAGTAGCTGGGGAAGGTTATAGGCTCGTTCTCTATCTTGGGGGACTGAACTGTAGTTTTCACTAGGAAACTGAACGTAAACATAGAGGTTTTTTTGTGGGCAGCACTGTCCGACTAACTCAATAGTCACCAGATTCAGAAACTTTCTCTTTTCTTCCTTTTTTTCCTAAATATTTTAATACAAAGTATTTATTATGGTTTTCTATTAGGAAAAAAAAAATCAATTTCCTTACAAACGCATTCCCAGTCGTTTATCCATGCTGACTTGCCTGCTGCAATGCCAATAGAGATCTACCATGCTCAGCATGATCAGAGCTTGCATCTGTCCAGCAGACAATGAGTATCTGCAGAGAGAATAGCTTCAACTTTACTTGAAATAAATCTGTTATGTGATAGGCACAAGATCCAGATGCTCAAGAGTGGAGTGTCTCAAGCGGTAAACAAAACTGTGCGTGCCTTGCGTTGTTTGGGGACAGTATGTCCACCAGAAATCAGTGCTTGATGTTTATTGAAAAAACAGATTTTTTTTTTTCCTCCCTGTTTATATAATAGTCAGAAATTGCAAGCCTTGAATTAAATAAAAAATGCCTGTTGGAAAAGGCAATGGGAGAGAGGAAGTACACAGCAGCCGTTAGAGATGAAAAACCTCTTTCAGCTTCCAGGAGATTGTTACCTTCCTCTTGGGCCACACAAGGAGGAGAACGCTGAGGTGATGTGAAAATGGGATGGTAAAAGCCTTAGAAAAAGCATGAAATAATCTAATTTCAGAATGTTTTAACTGAGCATTGGTTTTCTGACTGTTTTTAACTGTAACTGATTACTCTTTACCTGGTGTGTGACGACATCTGGGAAGGGCTACGATGTGGTGTGGGGTTTTTTTGCTTAGTTAAAAAATATGTAAAGTTAAGAGTGTTAGTAATTGAGTACTTAAATTTATTCTATGCAGAGATGATCCTTTTACTTGAAGACAGATTTACGTGATATTCACAGCCCATAAATCATTCTTGCATTGCCTCCCTGCAAGACTATTGGCAGCGTAGTGCGTGTTGCTGTTTTCAATTAGCTCAAGGAAAATTCTCTAGTCATGGAAAGAACATCCATCTCTGTTACCTGCCTTCAGAATTCAACACCCAAATACATTTGCACAAAGATTACCGAAGCTTACTCTGCGTGAGTAGTGATTAGCGCTGATTTTTAAATAGAGCTGCCTTTGAGATGTTCCTCATCCCGAGAGGCAGAGCTGCGATCGCTTGTGGAATAGCTCCTCAGAAATGGAGAACACAGCAAAAACTGTTTTCAGCTTGGAGAGCAGGAGAGGTTTCAGAGAGCCATCCGTGGCCAGTACGATGTGCGCTGGAGCTGGTCGGTCACAGCTGCGGGCTGCCAGAAGGCATCAGGCATCATGGCAAGGCAAGGTGCTGCCTGGCTCAGCTGAACTTCTCTGGATGGGAGAGCAGTGCTCAGGCTTGTTGCTTGGCCTCTTAGCAGAGGGTTTCTGTACGCGCTGTATACAGCCTTCCCCCCCTTTACCTCTGGGGTGGGAGAATTTAGAGCTGTTTTGTTTTGTCTTGTCTTCTCTGTAGAACGCTCTAGACACCCTTGCTTTTTATTTGTGGCTTTGCCCATTTCTTTGGGCTTTGGTTAAAAAAGACTGTTTGGCTCTTGCAGTTACAGGTTACAGCACAGATTGTTCTGTGCTCTCGTGGTGTTTCTTGTATAGCTAGTTCCACCTCTCCTGCATTGACTTTGTTCTCCTAATTGGAGAAAAAGCAAGGGATGTTGCCAGCTTTCACAAAAAGCTTCTTTTCTTCCAAGGGGAATTGAAAGAGTTTTCGTCTGTGACTTTTTCTACTGAAAACCAAGTCTGTGTGAATTGGCATTCTTAGACGTGAGCACTGTCCCATTAACGTGGTCAGTCCGAAATCCCTTTTTGAAAGCAGAACGGGTGATCTTGATTTGTGTGAGGTTGCCAAAGTAAATGTCATTTGAAGTCCTGTGGTTTGCACTTAACTGGAACAATATACCTGGCCTTTAAATAAAGCTTTTTTTCATGGCCTGATCCAGGCTGAAGAGCTGGTTTTATTCTCTTTTGCCGTTAGTGAACAGATTTCTAAGGGTGCTGAATTACTAAACACAACTGGTTTTTATTTTTCCAATGAAAGAGGCATTTACTTCAGCGTGTACATTTTGATGTGTAAAACTTACGACAAAGACACGACGTTTTGGGGAGCATCTCACCAGCCTGTTCTAGCGGGGAGAACGGGCTGCTCAAGAGTGCGTGTGTCTGCGTATAAATTTGTTTTGCGAATGTGTATCTGCTTCTGGGAAGTGAAAATTTCCATAAACTGGTATCGCTACCTGTGTTCAGATCAAAATCATGGTGATGTGCATTTGGGCTGCTAGGGAAATGCTGAGCCGTTAATAATTCCAGTAGTCGCCTTTCTCCTGAGGTCCGAAGTGGGTTGGGGTGTGTAAAACAGAGACATGCTCTCCGTGGCAGGGTGTACTGAGGCTTGTTGCTCAAGCATGCAGAAGATTTAATGCTAAAGAAAGACCTTACATTCATATATGTACTGTAGTGGGAATTATTGATGGTTTTGTTCCAGCACATAAGTCTGCATTAATGAGACTTTAAAGGTACTTTAGAGATCTTTGTGCAGTTTATGGCTGGTTAAGAAGGAATCTGCGTAGCTGCGGTGGGAGGGATGGTCGGAAGAATCTAGGCTCTT
>NW_010426305.1:0-22323 GCF_000710305.1 Buceros rhinoceros silvestris | reverse complement strand
TTAAGAAGCAATCTGCGTAGCTGCGTTGGGAGGGATGTCAGAAGAAATCTGGGCTTTTATTAAAGACTTAGCAGACAGTTCTGAAGAGGCCCGAGTTTATCATGAAGTGCCCCACGTGCAGATCTGTCATGGCTGATAGCTGTCGAGGGACCTTTGTCTGCTGGCATTACACTTCTCAAGATGCAAAATATCTTTTATTAAACTTAAAAACCTGGCTGTGGGTTGACTGTGGTATTTGGAGGAACAGAATGTTTTTATTGTATTTTTAGCTGGAGGGTGAGGATGGGAGAAGAGGAGGAAAGCCCTGGCCGTGATAAGCTGACTCGTGTGGGTCAGGTGAAGGGGCAGCAAGTGCCATTTGTGTCTCAATTGTTTGATTTGTTTTGTTAACAGATCCATGGCTCAGGCTTCAGAAGGCTCAGCAGGCTAATGCTCAGTTCTTAGGAATTCATGTACTAGACGAGTAGCTCTCTATGGTAGGGATTCTGGAAAATGTCTTTTGTCCTTTACTTGCACAGTAAAAAAAGTAGAGCTGGGAACAGATTATTTGTTAGTTAATTATGGGTTCTGTGCTTCAATCACAGTTGTACGCTTCCCTTTTACGAATGCTTTCACTGTTGTCAGAGGTATTTTCCAGAAGAACTTTTCTGGGGGATTATGGGTTATCACTGCAGCCCTGAAAACTGCTTGGGATGGGTCTTCGACTGAAACGTTACACCGGGCGGTGAAAGGTAGGTCAAGCCAGTGCAATGCTTTGGGCTGCTTCTCAGGAACAGATGATGCTCTTTAAAAAACTCTTTTTGAATTTAAACATCCTGTCTCTTCAGGTTGTTTGGATAGAGCTCATGCGAGTGCAAGAAGGAGAGAATAGATGCTTTATGCATGAGGAAGCAATCTGTTTAGCTTAGTCAAAGGCCGGTTTGTGCCAAATACATAAAAGCAAGAAAACTCTTTATTACTCAGGGGTTATGTATTTTAAGGGGCAGGGGGAGAGAGAAAAGGAAAGAAAAAAATATGATGGGTTGCTTCCAGCCCTGACTGATAGGATCTCTGTTGCTTACACAATTTGTGAAAAGGAAATAGTCCTAATGGTTTTTCATGGATCATTGGTTTGTGGGCTTGCCTCCAGAGAAGCTCCTTGCAGAGAATAATTTAGTTCAAATGGTGATGTTAATAAGGTGAAACTAAGAGGGTAGATGCTCAGCAAATTCACTAACAAGGTCTTGATTCTTCTGTTGATACTGTCTCCCAAGTCCAATAACCGTGGGCTTCCTGTCTACTTGACTTTCCTAGTGGTGCATGGGACTCCATCCGACTTCTCTTTTTATTTTTTTGCTTGGCGTGGCTGAGTTTGCCGGGAGCCAAGGACTTGTGCATCCACCGGCATCCAATCTGGAAGGCAGAGGATCCTCAGTGAGGCTTCTGCATTTGAGGCAGTGCTTTCTGAAACAAATTTTCCTTAATTCTTTGTCTGAGGCACCTTTGGTTCTAGCACAGACAATGTCTTCTAGAGGTTCCTTGGCCTGAGATGTATCTGCTGTTCAGGCAGGTGGGTGTCAGTTGAAGGATGCTCCGTAATGCTGGTGGAAAACATGGTGGGAATACTTGCTTAGAGTGAATTTCAGATGGTACCAACATTTAACCACTGGTGGTAATAAATGCCGTATTTAGCCCCTTGCATTTCACAAAGCAATTAAATACCAGTTTTCCATGAAAACTGGGTAGCAAGTGAATTTTCTTTCTCTTCCTGCTGCTATGTGAAACCTTTTTGGGCTGTGCGTGTGTGGTTTTCATGTGTGTTTTTGCCTGCATCTGATCCCCAAACAAAATCGACTTGCTGTAGTATGTTTTCAAAATCGATTTATAGCAGACAGAATGTGTTAATGTGCTGTCAAAAATAACCACATGTTCCTGTGGAGGAGAAAAAGAAAGGACTTGTAAGTGGGGCTAGCTGCATTCTTAAAAGGCAGAGAAAGCTGACGAGAGAGAAGTACTAAATACTCTGAACAGTTTACAATATGCAAGGTGTATATTGTCTTTATTTCATCATTTATACCTAGAAAAGAATGAGAAAATAAAAGAAAATGCTGAAGTAGGCTTAATAGAACTTTTGCCTTTTATTCTTTCTTTCAGTTATCTTTTTTCTTTTATTGGCTGTAAAGTCACCATTGAGCAGGGATAAAATCCGAATCAGTTACGCGAATCAAGTGCACTTTCTTCCTTGCAGAATTCGTCTTACTTTTGGATAACCACGGACCATTTTCCACAGCTTACCATGACATAATCTATTAAAAAAAAAAACAAACCCAGGACTTTAACCCCCCCCTCCAAAAAAAACCCCAAACAACAAAAAAACAAAAACCAAAAAACAAACCCAAAAGGTAAGACAATTAAACAAGTGAACCCGAAAGAAGTGGAGATTTTGTTGGTAGTCCAGGGCAGTTAAACAAACCAAAGGTGTGGCCGGTAAAATGGGATTCACATTCACTTTGCAACATGTAGTTTGTGTCTGTGAGCTGCTGTGAACCTGCTTTGCCATGGGGTGAGTTGGGGGGAATTCCAGTTTAATTTTGGAAACTTATTTCTGTTTGAACCCAAACCTAAATGAATCATTCCTTTTTCCTTTAGCACCGAGATTTTTAGCAGTGGGGAACTTCTTGTCGAAGTGCTTGGTGCATACCTTGTAATGGAAATTGTGGGAGAATGTGAATAGAACAGAAATAGACCTAGCGTTTATCTGATAGTTCAACAAAAAGTAAATATTGAGATTTGTTTCTGTTCTTGTAATGAACTATTAAAGTACAGCTGACTTGAGCGGAGGGCTGAAGGGGGCAATTTCCCCAGTCAGTCATGCAAAAAAGAGAAGTTTATATCTAGGTGAGCCTGTGCTCCTTCTCCTTATGTGCTTTAACACATTTAAAGCCTTAATAAAAAGGCTGAAAGAGTGACTAAACTGTAGCATGCCCTAGGGAGACAGCAAAAAAAGATCAGGGACGTTTTTTCTACATCCCTGTTATAGCAGGGAATGTACTAAATGTGGATGTCTAGCTGAGTGGGGGAACAGACCATACCTAAACTGCAGAAGTCTGACCCAGGAATGATTCACTCACACAGTAATAAAAATGTGAATGAGGTACCGTGCAGACCCTGCTGGAGTTTGTTCTCATGTTGAGTTTGCCCTTTGTCTTCCCAGCTGGAGGAGCACCTCTCGCTTCGGGGCGGTGGGAGCCCTTCCACTCCTGAGCCAGGCGGTGGCTTGCTGGGGAGGTTTTTTCTTTCTCTTCCACCACAAGCTATCAGTGCAGAACTTACACCAGTGTAATAGACTGTGTGCGTACTAGCGAGCCTTTGAGCTGCCTCTTAGACTGCTCAGACTGAACACGTGAAGCCTCAGACAGGGGCACTTTGGTCTCCTTTGCTCCTCACACGTTTTGAGTTTCTGTATTAAAACAGTTTTTGCTCCTTATCTGCCCCATCCAGTTAGACAGGAATCCCCACCCTCTGTGCTGGGACCAGCCTCTGCTTTTCCCCTGTAAACAAGCCTTCCTTTTCCTGTGAGGGCTGCCCTGCTTTACACAAGACATCCCTACAGACCTGTGTTGCTTTCAGCACTTATTCGCTAGGCTAGAGCATCCCAAGGGCTTTATCTTCCCTTATAAAATAGATTTGCTCTATCCTGTATTTTTTGAGTCATCTTCTCAGCACCTGTAACCATTTTGGGGGGAAGGCATGTAGTTTTGTTTTGCTTTGGACTAGCTGTAAAATTACAAGTAGTGGTTTAGCAGCACTTGATATAATTGATGATCCTGGTTCTCCACCTGTATTTTTTTGTGTGTGCATAGAGCTACTGCAAAGCATCTATTATCAAACAGCTGTTAAAAGGGTTAGTAGGTTCCTGTGATGTTCTGATGCTTTGATAGCTCCCTTCTCTCTTTCATCTCCCATTAACGGGTCCCAGATCATAGCAGAAGTAGTTATTCATATTTTTCTTTATACACTTAAATTCCGTTGCATTCGTGTTGCCCCAATTAGCCCCAAAGACTTGTCTAATTTCTGTGAGAAGCTGTCAGGAACAGCGAATTCTCCAAACTTTGGTCTCCTATTTTGTGTTATTACTCCGAAGCTTATTTAATAGCCCCGATCTCACAGAACCTGAGGAACACAGTGCCTTCTCTTTGTCGGCATATCTGACCGTTTTATTGTCTGCCTTTAAGACATCTTTAAAACGGTATGGTGGTTTGTACCTTAAATCTGACTCTGTGATATATCAGTTCTGGCTTTAACTCTGGATTAAGTTCACTGTACTGTCCTTTTTTGAGGAATAAATTACCCAGGTGAAATCAAACCTGCCTTGTCTTCATTTTACTGTTCAACTACATTTCCTTGACTTCTTTTGTTTAGATCTTGTATTATCAAGGTCATGCTTATATGCTTGTAGAGCCAACACTGCTTTTCCTTCTCTCCCAAACTACTTCCTTTCCCCCTCTCTCTTGTAATGATTTTTGGTGTATCTGGTGGTGGTGTGTGCACCAATTACTTCAGTGTTGAGCTGGAGATTATCCAGATCCCATCATTTTTTTTTATTGTAAATGGCCTGATTTTGTTTCCACACTGCATGTGGTAATTAATTACCATTATCCTACCCTCATTTTCACTGTATCATTTTGTTGTCTTTATTGAAACAGAACACAAAAATTTGCTTGGGTGTTTGTTCCTGCATGTTTTTTCCTAAACAACCTCTTATACCTCGGTGTTAGGTAGCTGCCTTGCCCTCCCTCTTGTGAAGCTGCTGTGCGTAGTAACAGCGATACCCCCAGTATTACCTTTGCGTGGCTCAGCTCAAACAGGCTCCGAGGTGGTTTTGCTCTTCTGTTTGTGCCCCGTACCCTCTGAAATGTGCTTTTCTTTCTTAACCTTTTTTTTCCCACTTGTGAAAAAAGGTTTCCTGCTTATTTTCAGCATCGCAGGTCAAGTTTTTACTCCTCCAGGTAGTTTGGAGTCCTCCTCACCAAATTTGTTCTTTAGCTTGGAAAACAAACCCAACAAGCGGAAGTCTGAAATCTGTCCGCCTCATCAGCCCTGTTAATGAAATCCAGTCGTTTCTTGAGCTTTGCCCGTCCAAAATTCCAGACTGTTTGACTTGTCCCTGGGAAGTGATTGGAAATGGTCGGGATTAGCCTGCGATTGTGTAAGCTGCTGGTCATCTCTCCTGTCCAACAGTGTGAGCTGACTGTGAGACAGCATCCCTGTTGACCTGTGGCTGATGGTGACTGTTGACCAAAGGAATCCTGCAGCTATTATATTTGCGCCCTTGCTAACACTCATGTGTTGTTGGTTTTTTTTTTTTAAATTAAAAATCTTGGTTTCTGAGGAATTCACACTTCTCATCAGCATTTTACGAGGGGTAATGTGTGGACTGCAGGCTGTGCAGGTGTAAACCTCTGTTGGATCCTAGTTGCCCTCCAAAGTGAGAATTGCTAAAAGTCTGTTACGTGTGAGCTGTTCTTTTTCTCTAAAACGCTTCATTGGTATACAATGCTTCCTCATTCCTTAACTTTATTTTTTTAATCGAGCTTGAATATCTTGCAGCCTTTAGTGCCTACGTTGTGGTTGCCATTGGTGAGAGGAGGATGGATGATGCCGGTGTGCTGCACAGCAGCCGGCTCTGCGTCCCGCAGCCAGACTGATCCTCCTTGGCAGTTAAACATAGCAAGTCAAGCTCTCAGACTCACTGGTACGGTCAACTGCTCCATCTTTCTCCACGAGTCAGTTTTGATGGATGGATAATCCACTGATGAAGATTTATGTGTGTTTAGTACTTCTCTTCCTCCCTCCCTGACTATCCTAGCCATCAGTTTTAACCTTTGTGTAAGTACTGGCTACCTCTCAAAGGTTACGCTTCTCTTGATCTACTTCTTGTGTTTCATAACGTGGCAACAGTTTGTCTTCTGCGAGACTCGCGCTTTTTCTTTTGACTCTCTGAACTGCCAGCTGTGGCAGGACACTCCAGTGCTAGCCTTGTCATTTTAATGTGGAAAACGATTCATCATGCAAGAGAAATGTGTGGCTGAATTATTTTTTTGTGTGTGTTTAAAAAAACCAACTCTTTTCTGCAGGAGACTGTTACTTTAGGACCAAAGTCTTTGTGGGAGAGCTGAAATTGCCGGAAACATGTTTGTAGGGGAAATTCTGGCAGATTCTTAACTGCCATGAAAGAAATGTGCTGTCTAAACCCAAGAAGTTGTATAATTCCTTATCCAGATGAGATCCCTTTACCTTTGATTGCAATTTTAGGATATGAGAAGGTTTAGGAAGTGAAAGATCCATATGAAGTATCTAATCACACCAATAATTGACTCAGTTTTTTTCTAATTCCACGTGCACAGTAATGCTTGAAGGTGTGTGTTCTGTACGTACAATTGTTAGTGGTTTCTCTCTCTGAAAGTGGAGTGATAGGTGTTAATTGTGCTGTGAAATCGTGTAAGCTTTAAATGATTAAAATTCACTTCTCTGTCTGGATCTGCTGTGTCTGTTGGTTTACCATTTCTGAGTGCTGCCTTCACTGACTTGCCCAGACCCTCTTTTGTGCTTGCTCGGCTTTTGTGGCTTTGTTCTCTGGGTGTTTGTTTTCTTTTTTACCTTTTCTTTCACTTTTTCACCCTCCTTTTTTTTTTTTTTAATTTTTTGTTTGTTTGTTTGGGTTTTTTAGCTTTACTTCAGCTGTAGGAGGGAAAGGCATCACTAGCTCTATTGGTTTTGGGTCTGCAGGCCTGGGTGTCCAGAGGGTATGGAATCTTTTTCTGTTGTTTTATTCTTCTGAGTTAATGATGAGGAGGGATGGGCAGAGGGAAAGCATTAACAAGCCATGGAGGGTTTGATTACATTTGAAATAACTAGTTGTGATTTATGTCATTTGATTTTCGATGAGGAGGAAGCGAAGTGGGACACATCCTGCCGAACAGCTTCTTGTAATGCTCTGTGAGTTATCTTTGCAATAATAATGGTCAGATTATTTTCTGTGTGAAAAATGCCCAGAACTGTCAAATGTTGAGACTTTTGCCTAATATTGTCTGTGCCGGTGGACAGTTCCAGGGCTGGTTCTTCTCTGTAGAACTCTGCAGTCAAGTAGCCTCAGGTATGTTGCTGCTGCTGCTGCTCTCTCAACCGTTGAGCGTGTTTTTAGTGTTAATACCATCAGGGACAGGGAAGGATGCCCTGAAACAATTGGATTCAGAAGGGGCAGGGTGAGGCAAGGTCTCTGTTATCCTTTTTAGAGATCGACAGAGATGATAGTGTAATCTCCTTGACTGATGACTCACATCAGAAAAAAGATCTCAAAACTTTTGAACGAGAACCGGCTGATTTATAAATATCATTTTGTCTCTCACTTAACACAGGACTTCCTTCCTCTCCTTTAATGATCACTGAACAGATTCAGCGCTGGTTAAACCTCAGTTGCGATTTACAGTAAGCACTCTCTACCTTGGTGCCAGGTTTGGTCATCATGCACCCTAGTGAGCTGCTCTGAGGGGCCACCTGGCTTTGTAGGTCACAGATGCATTCGTACATATATATATATATATGCAAATTAGATGTGCAAGCTGTTTTAATCTAAATTTGGTGTTAAGTTGCTTCAGAGCTGCGGTGGCTTAAGGTCCTACTGAGCTGGTGTGACACATTTCTCAGTGTCGGTGTTGTCTGTGTGGCCAGTTTGCCCTGGTTCGAACATCCCTCATCAGCCAAAGCACGAGGCTGGTGGTGCGGGTGGGTCCTCCCCCAGGAGAGTACTCGTAACCACGCTGGCAGTGACGAGGGAGTCGTCACGGGCAGCTACTGCGTGTGAGGGTGTCTGTTACTGCAACGAGGCAGTAAGATGCGTTGGGGACATCTTACAGAAATCTGCTAGGTCTTGAAGGCCACTTTTTTTTTTCCCTCTCTATGCAGGTAGGACCTTGTTTGGTCCTATCACTGAGGGACCTGTTTAATCCCGTAAGCAGGTTATTTTTAAGATCACTTCATGTCAAGATCTAGGGACTATTATAACCAAGTCTGACTTTGTCAAGAAAGGGACCTTTTCAATCTTTATATTTGGGGAAGGGCAAGTGTTACAGAGTGTTGAGCTCCGTTATTTGCCACTGGACAAAAGAAGCGTTAGTGCTAGGTCTTTCAACTACCCTGCTTTGGGGCTAAGGAGGAGGGGGAAAAAAAATAAGCATTTGAAATAAATCTTCTTATTGTTTGCTAATGCACATGTAGGTTTCATTTTTATTAAGGTTGTTTTGGGGAGTGGAATGAGGCGTAGATTTTAAATCTCTTTTCTCTGTCTGCCCTTTTGATGGTCAGAGGGGGCTGGAATTGTGTATATTGTGAAAAATCTTGGACTAAGGGTGTATGTTTCTAAGCAGAAATACTAAAGAGAATCTTACCAGATTGAGAATTAAAAAAGAACCTTTCATAATACATCTAAGCACCTCTTTGAGCATAGCAGGAGTTGCAAAGTTCACATAATCAACAATTCATGCTTTAAATAGGCAAGAAGAGCAAGAAGAGGGTAAAACGAAAATATTAAAGGAAATAAAGGTATTTTTTTGGCTCTCTGTTCTCCCCTCATTGCTAGTGTCCCCTACATATTGTTTCCTGCTTGGTGTCAAACGTGTCCATTTTACATCTTCTCTGTTCTCAGAGCTGTGGAGTTACCACCTTTGCACACGCTGACAAAGAGGAACAGACAATTTTAGTGTCATTATTTAAAGGCAATCCCTGGAGGAGTTTGGAAACAGACCCGTTGAGGGAAGTGCTGCTGAGAGTTTGCGGCATCTCCTTTCCTGCTGCTCCCAGTTGCTGCTTTGGAGAGGCTGTGGGGCTGGTGTGTGTCACATCTGTCACAGAGCTGGAAGTGGCTCTTGTCCTGTATTCAGTCGAAAAGCATCGCAGCCGAGGGTTCACCTTAGGATTCAGGGCAAGGTTTGTGAAACAAGATACTGGCTTAAGCAGAGAAATCCATCCTATCACAAGAGGAGTATTAGGAGGGTGTGTAGGGTGATCTGTGTTCACGTGGCTTGTTTTGGGTTTTGCTGTGTGTATCTGGAATACTGTTGTGTATCTCTGAAATGCTGGACGTGGCTGGTGGCTGCTTTGCCAGGTTTCCCAGTGGATTGGAAATTTCCTCTTTCCTTAATATGGAAAAATCAGGAGTTTGTTTTCATCAATACACTTTACTGCAAGGGTGTGTAAAATTGTAACGAGCACAGAGTTTTGGCATAGACCTAGAAGAACGAATAGAAGCAAAAAAAGGAAAAATACAGCCTTGTCTGGCTTAAACCTGAAACTTTAGGAATTTTGCAGTGATAATTCCGAAGTGTGGATGTGCCATGAATATGCAGCCCCACCTAACCGGGCTGGGAACAATCCAGCAATGTCAGCAATGCCTAGAGCTGGATATGTGGATATTTTTTAGGAACCTGAGTTCGTGCTTCTCTGTGGGAGGGTTAGAAAAGCAAACTCATCACTCTTCCTTATCATTATGTGTTTTTGGAATTACTTTGAAAATGTACCTGCCCATATATATGCCTGCGGGTTATTCTGCAGAATGGCAGGCGGTCCAGCCCTTTGTGATACAGCCAATGGCAATTCAGATGGGTGAAATAGAGAAGAGTTTGAAGGGCTCTCTGCTTAATGCTCCAGTGCAATTAAATCCTGCTTTTGTTTGTAGAAGATACGATCAGCATGCATTGGCACAATCGATACGAGCCCTAAAAGTAAGAGGCTTTGTTCGTTTTGGTTGTGAATGGTCACGTAAGGTGAAGTGAGGAGAGCTGTTACCAAGAGCTGTGTGTTCAGGGACTGAACTTCAGAATCCTCCTGGTAGAGAGGCCTTGCATAGCTCCTGGTGTGGGGTTTTCTACAACGTCATCAGCTCCATTGCTGATGGCTTGAATCAGCACTAGTGTGGCCAGCAGGACCAGGGCAGGGATTGTTCCCCTGTACTCAGCACCTTGAATGCTGTGCTCAGTTTTGGGCCCCTCACTACAAGGAGGGCATTGAGGTGCTGATGTGCACGTTTTGGTTGTGAATGGTCACGTAAGGTGAAGTGAGGAGAGCTGTTACCAAGAGCTGTGTGTTCAGGGACTGAACTTCAGAATCCTCCTGGTAGAGAGGCCTTGCATAGCTCCTGGTGTGGGGTTTTCTACAACGTCATCAGCTCCATTGCTGATGGCTTGAATCAGCACTAGTGTGGCCAGCAGGACCAGGGCAGGGATTGTTCCCCTGTACTCAGCACCTTGAATGCTGTGCTCAGTTTTGGGCCCCTCACTACAAGGAGGGCATTGAGGTGCTGATGTGCATCCAGAGAAGGGCAACACAGCTGGTGAAGGGTCTAGAGAACAAGTCTTACGAGGAGCGGCTGAGGGAACTGGGGGTGTTTAGCCTGGAGAAAAGGAGGCTCAGGAGAGACCTTCTTGCTGTCTACACCTACTTGAAAGGAGGTTCCAGTGAGGTGGGAGTCGGTCTCTTCTCCCAAGTAACTGGACTGGAGGAAATGACCACAAGTTACACCAGGGGAGGTTTAGGTTGGATATTAGGAAGAATTTCTTCCCTGAAAGGGTTGTGAAGCCCTTGCCCAGGCTGCCCAGGAGAGTCGAGGAGTCCCCATCCCTGGAGGGGTTTAAAAGATGTGTCAGTGTGGTGTACCAGTATGGTTTAGGGACCCT
The DNA here is from genome assembly GCF_000710305.1 of Buceros rhinoceros silvestris. Lineage (NCBI taxonomy): Eukaryota > Metazoa > Chordata > Aves > Bucerotiformes > Bucerotidae > Buceros > Buceros rhinoceros. The sequence continues at coordinate 11,614 of NW_010426305.1, read as the reverse complement.
GGCAGTGCTGGGGGAAGAGTTGGACTCGGTGATCTCTAAAGTCTCTTCCAACCAAAACAATTCTGTGATTTTGTAGTAGGTACAACTTTGTTGTGAATGTTTCCAAGTCTGGTTCTCTTTAAAGCCACTCTTGATAAAGCTGTAAAGTATGGGGAAGATTTCTGTGTTTGTTTAATAAAACTGGGGACTTAGCAGCGCTTGAAGTTTCAAAAGGAAAAAGCATGAAAATCAGACATTTCAGGGGTGCAGCATTAAGGAAAAAACCCTCCTGAATTAACAAACACAAGATGACTAAAAAACATTGCTCCCCTCCCAATAATTCCGCATTCCAAGGTGTGTCTTAAATATTTAAAATCTGTTTCATAAATTATAAAAACTTGGATGTGGCAGATACCTGTCGGATAACATATGTTTTAAACATTTAATTTAAATTGACACTATTTAAAGCTGCTCTGTTCAAGCTGCTACCTCACTGGACAGATGCTGCTACCTCGGGACTATGCCCAGCAGACAACCTCACACGCCTGTGCGCGGGCTTCTCTCTGCTCCAGCTACCCTGTACGTCGACAAACATCTTTTGAATTGTGTAAGTTAAGTCACTTCCCTTTCGGGAGGATGATATTCCTCCTCTCCCTCTTCTCGGGAAGAATCGGACTGTTTCGAAAGCAAATCCAGAGTAGTGGATGCATCAGTGTCTTGTATCAGCTGTGTTCAGTTCAGGTGAACTTCCTGGTTTGTGAAGCCAGCAGAAGGCTTTGAGTAAGTTGATGCTTTGTGTCGGACCTTCTTGCACCATCTTGCTTACGCTGTTTAAGTTGGATCATAAAGAAACCCAAAGCAATGGAACATTTGAAAAAATACTGAGAAATGGAATGCCTTGCTTGGTGAGTTAGTTCGTATTATTCCCTAACGTGAGGGGTGGTATCTACAACAGTACTAGGGCAGCAAGGTACAGAGGGGGAAGAGGACTTTACAAAGATATTTATTTTTCAGATATTAATTATACCATCTGACTTTTTCTATTTAAGCTAGAGCTAAAACATAAATGACAGATCAGTGACACTTTCTCTCTAAGGAAGATATCTCTGGTGGTAACTAACGTTTCAGATTTTAATAATGAGTTATCTGATGTGGACCAGTTTTCAGGTGTAGAGTCTCCTATAGGAGGCAAAACTGACCTTAACTTACTACTGAATAATATGAAATAATTTTAGTACACCTTGTATTTTAATACACATTAGTGGAGTTCATCTGGTGAAGAAACAAGTCAGTGAAATCTGTGCTGGACCTACCTCGTGGGGTGTTCTAAAGCAGGTTTTTTTTCCTCTGGAATTCTATTAAGTGTCAGCAGACTTTTGGTTTTGTCATCTTTACACATTTGTTAAAAATTCCTATCAAAACAAGTATGAGAAATCAAAGTACTTTAAGTTGCAAAAGCAATTTATTTTTTTTAGCTGAAGGAGTAGTGATATTAATAGCCATTTTTTGTATGAGAGTAGCTCTCGTAGTCGTTGGGAACAGGATGGAATGACAGAAGGAATGACGCTATCGTACAATATTTACTATGGCCCAAGTTGTCCAAGTGTTACTTAGGTACAGTTTTACTAAACTGATCTTTTTCAAAAGGCTTTGGTCTCTACGAGGATTCCTTGGTTTAATACCTTGTTGCAATTGCTGTGTTATGTTAACTTCTATCAGAGTAAAGGGCATAATAGCCTTGAGGTGAGTCCTGGTTCCCTTTTCGGTCAGCTGGAGTTTCTCACTGCTTTGTAGCTGCTCCAGCACCTCACTTAGGAGATGGCCCGTGTTCAGAGCTGTGTCTTCCTGCTGCCCAGTGCTGCAACTGCCAGGCAGGCTCTGTGCAGCAGGATCTAAAAATTCCCTACCAAAGCAAATCCCCCAACAGCGAATCTAGCTTAAACCTCTAATTTGCTAATGATCTAAACCAAACTCCTGACTCCAGAGGTCTGTGCCAAGTACAGGTTATTTCCACTTTATTCCTTTTACTGAAGAGGTACCTCAAAAGCAGTTATCTGCAAGCGTTTTCAGGGGTGTCTGGATCCATCCCCACAGCCGGTGCCTGGCTCCATCCTGCCTGCAGGAGAGTGGACCTGTGCTGAAAAGCCACCTCTCTCTCCCCACCTGCACCAAGGTGCTCCACACCATGTATACGTGCGTGGGATACAGACAGCTCATGGCTTGAAAACAGAGTGGAAGACGTCACTAATTAGCATTTGAAAATTATTGCAGCTACAGGTTCAGGCAGCTTTTATTTTTAAAGAAAATAAATGCCCAGGTTTTCTGTAGGCCATGTGCTTATCGCGTGTTGACGTTGTCATGTGATGGTCGTGCCCATGGCTCTTGGAGTGGGCGATTAGGATCGGGTTGCAAATGCAGTTTGCTGCTAGTTGGCTAGTTTGTTCCTCCCGATATGTATCCTGCCTAAGGACAGCAATCGATTTTTAAATGAGAAAAGGAAGGAGGCAATGCAAATAAGCCGTGTTCTCTCGCATTGGTTTTAATGCCATAGGCCTGATTTCATCAGCGGAGACAGCAAACAGCAAGATGCTTCCTCCAAATTGTTGTTTAATTTAATCCTCTCCACTTCTCCCCACCTCCCTCCAATGCATGCATCCTCCGTGGGTTTTGAGGATGCTGCAAGAACAAATGGATTTCCTCTGATTGCAGGTGTGCTCTAAAACCTGTAATTTGCCTTAATGGAAGGTGGCACTGACCACTTGATAGCAGCGAAGCAGAGAAAATCGGTTGCCTGATTTTACCCATCGGAGGAGTTAATCATTAAATCAAATATTCCTCCTTTGATGAAACAAAATGACTGATTTGAATTATGTCTAGAGACTAGCAAAGCGAAATAGTGAGGGACAAATCTCCTGTTAGAAAATCATGGAAGGAATGCAGTACAGTCATTTGCAATCCACAACTTGCTCTCTCCTGACCTCAGTTTAAAGGGGCTTTTGGGGAGCTGCCTCCTCAGACTCTGTTCGACAAGGAGGTATTCAGTGAGAGGAGAAACCTGCAAAGCAGTGATTTGGGGGATTACTTTGGAGATACAGATGTGTTTCTCTTAAAATTTAAATATCCTGGCTATTCAAGTGTAGGAAAGCTGCACAAGTGACATCCAACAGTTCATTAATTCCTGATTGCCGTGGTATAATTTTACACTTTAGTTTCCTATTGGGGCAGCAGAATATGGAGCAACCTGAGAGAAGAGTGAAAACTTGTATTTTTGATTGGATGAAGCCTCTCAGGTTGCTTCAGACCTGTGATATAATAACCCTGAGTCCTGTGATATAATTTGGTAGTGTATGCTTTCTTGTCAAAGGATTTTCATTTACTTGGTGAGTAGAAAAAGCATATTCATGCTGTAGATACAGCCAGCGGGTAAGTGTAATAAGCTGTCCAGCATTACAGGTTCGTTCCTCTCAAGGAGGTGTTGCTGCAGGCTGTTATGTCAGTAAGTCTCTAGCACTCAGTTGAAGGAAATAGCTGAGTCTTCCTGTTTATAGAGATAGCAGGCAAAACATTTCTACTAAATAAAACTTACGCTGAAACCGTAATTTTGTCAGTTGCTCGGTGTCTTGTAAGCTGCTGTGTTGATTATAAGCTTATTGATAAATAAATCACTGTTACAGTTTGTCTCCTGTAGTTATTTAGACAAAAACTTTTTAAAAGCAATGAAATTCCGTTGGCTTGGGGATAGGAAAAGGAAGAATGTGGCAGTTTGGGAGCTTGTACACCGAAGTAAATATTTCAGTGGTCAGATGGGACCTGTGGTATGCATGATTTTTTAATTATTATTATTTTTTAAGTCATATAAGGTTTGGACATCTTTTATGTCTCAAGACTGTCTTTTGAGATCAGGTGTCACTTTAAAAAATTGGAATATGCAAGAAGGACATAGACTGGGAATTTTATGATGCTTTATTATAATGTCCATGATTTAAAAGCTGTGTAGCCATGTGTGGTTACAGTTCTCTGATCCTCCATTTGGCTTTGTGGAGCACTTGAAACATGGTAAAAGCTGATTCAAGAAAAAGCATTTCAGTCCAGTTCATATATAATACATAATTCAAATCAAAGCTGTACGTTCAGGGTGTCTGTAGGTTGAACTTTGTGTTAAAAAAAAGAAACATGCACAAAAAAATTCCCCAAAGTTGGATTAACAAAAGCAGTGTATAAAGGTGTTTGTCAGGTTTCTATCTAAAACTCAGAATTGAGCTCATATCAGTCTTGATCATGTGAACTTGCGTGGAAGCAGCTAGTTAACATGAAGCCTCCTGACTTCAGGGATTGGAGATTGCCTCTTCTATGAGGAAAAATACAAATGCTGCCATATTCCATATTTCAAAAAAAAGCAAGAGGAGGGGAATAGTCTTTATTCTTTTAGTTTACTTCCTGTATAGATGTATATAGATCATTCCTTATCTTGAGGCCTCGGGAGCTTACAGCAGTCAGTGCTGTTCTCTCTGCTGCCAGTGAAGACGTTGCTTTTAACTGTAGTCCCATCACCCCTGGTATTTTATTCCCTCAACTCATGGACTTTGATCCTTCTCAAAGAACAGAGGGGTAGACTCTTCATTTGAGGCTTGGTTAAATTCCTGTTGAAGTCATGACTTCAGTACGTTTGGGATTGTTCTCTTGTGTTTCTGCTCTTATTACTTGAGGATGACTAGGTAGATCTGGAGTACAGAAGCTTCTTGTGGTGGAGGAAGGTCATAGCCAGCTCGATCGTACACTGCCCCAACCATCCCTACTTCCCAAGGCCAGTGGTTTTGCAGTGTATGAAAATGCCTCTTACGTAATGCGATACCATGGAATTCCTGCCGCTTCTGACGTTTAGTAGGTCTCTGAAGCTTTGGTAAGCTGGATTCCTGGAAAACGCATCTGCATTTCTTACAGCCACCAAGGACCTTCTCCATTTATCGTGTGTGGACTCTTTCCACCAGAGCGTGGTGTGTCCTTGTCTACACCACAGCTGTTTAATCTGTCAGTTCAGCTAGACCTCCGCCACCACACACTGAAGTTTTGCCTCTCTCTTTCTCCCTCTCTCTAATTAGGCGTTTTGTCCTTTGCTTTGACCCTTAGCTGTCATAGCAGGATTGATGATCCAGAGGAAGAAGTTATTTTTCCTGATCTATAGAATGGTTTTTCTGCCAATATCAACACACATTTCTGTAGTCAAAAACTGACCTCGGTCTTGACCTGTGCAAGAGCTGCCAATTAAAATGGTAGGTTACTTGTTGTCTCTTGCTGTCCTTCGGTTTTTCTCTAGAGGGATCTGCTGTGTCAGTTTTTTGTACCGCTACTATTCCTACGGGAAGAATAAATTGGAAATCAATGCCTGATTTTGTGTCAATAATATTATGCAGGCTTTCAAGTAAGCGTGACTTCTTCTCTGGCAGATTTCGTGTGCTGGCTTAGTTGAAAGGTCTCTTTTGACCTCTGTGTGTAAACCAAGCTGCTTCCTTCTAATGACAGTTTTTTGTCAAACAATTCGTGGAAATACTGTGGCTTGTTCTTCCCATTGTATATTCACCAAGTTTTAAAGCGAAGCTGAAATGTAATGCCGAGAGCACTACTGAAACACAAGAGAAGTAAACAGCAGTTTCCATATTTGTCTTTTTAAAAAAAAAAAACAAATATCTTTTATGTTCTTCCAACAGCATAGGTTGTAAGCCCTGCCTGAGGATTTCACAACTGTTCAATCCTGTATTTGTAAATAAACCATGATGTTTATTATTCTGACCCATTTCACTGAGAGTACAAAATCTGCTGTCAACTAAATTTAAAGCAATGACATGGATATGAAACTATCTCATGCAGATTCCCTTTAAACCACTTTGTTCAGTATTCTGTGCCATCAGAAGGGCAGTTTATTTATGAACTGTACAGCTGTTATATACAAATATGCCCAAACTGGGTGGCTGTAAATGATCTTTTGATAAGGTCAAACCTTAAAGTGTTGTAATAGTTTAAGGTCCGACACCTACATCACATTTGCGTGTACTAGGTAATATTTAAATCAGAGATGCTGTGTTTATGCTGCGTGGTCACAGATGGAGATGATCACCCCACCCCACCCCGTGGAAGATTGGGGTTCTGCTGGCGTGTGCAGAAGTCGGGAAGTTGAAGGCTGTTCCTAACCATCTAGATTAAGCCAGGCTGGTGTCTGTGGTCACTCTTCCTTGTTTATGTGCTGTACCGAGATGTGTTGTTGCATCTGAGCCACTGTCTGGGATCTGTTTCTCATCCCTGTCCACTACCCACAGAGCAGATTTCTGTGCACAACAAGGGTTACGTCGTCCCAGTGCACTGCTAAGCCCGTTGCCTGCTGTGCGAGCCCTGGGTGCATCTGCAAGTCTTGTGCTGGACGTCACAGAACGGTACGGGTTGGAAGGGACTTCTGGAGATCTGGTCCAAGCCTTCTCCCAGAGCAGGGTCACCCAGAGCAGGTTGCACATCCAGGTGGGTTTTGAATGCCTCCAGAGCAGGAGACTCCTTTCCAGGGGTGGAGGTGAGGCTACTGGCCTGTAGTTTCCTGCTCCTTGCCCTTTTTGAAGACTGGAGTGACATTGGCTTTCTTCCAGTCCTCAGGCATGACCTTCCAAAGATGATATCCTCAGTAGGAATTAATGTTGGGGGGGGGATTGCTCTTTTTGCTGGTGGTGGTGTTTTCGTAAGCGCCCTTCTACTTCTTCAGCATCTCTAAGTGGTTAGTAAAATAGAAACTCTCCAGTCTCTGCCGTAAATAGCAGACTGTTTCAAATTCTCTTGGTTTTTTACACTTAATTTGGATTAATTTTTTACTACTTTTAAAAGCAGTAAAAGTAGTCAACATTGCAGCCGTATGTTAATGGAAACAGCCAACGTTCAGAGATGTTTTGATATGCAAGGATGACATTTAGTCTTTTTTGAAAGAGTGCTCGGCTCTTAAGCAGTGTAATACTTCTTGTAGTAGGTACCTTTTGAAAGTGCTTTGTTAGAAAACACTTTTGCAGTTGGTCTCTACCCCACTGTCTTCCCACTTCTGTGTGGCAAAAGTATTCGTTTTTTTTCTTTTTGTTGGCGTGAGCTAAATGGTTAGACAGAAGTCACCGGCAATTAGCTAGTTCATAACCATAGCCTTAGTGTGACTAAGACTACCAGTTAGTTCTCTTTATTAAGAATCAAACTTTTGCTGGCAGCTTTCAGAAAATGGAAATGCTTCATTTTTAACAACCTGGTTTGATTTGCCTTTAGTTTTAAAAACTTCACTTACACAAATCTTGTGTTAAAGCTGTGTAGGGTCTTCACCAGAGACAGAACTGCGATTCTCTTCACAAATCCACAGACTGTGCCTAAAAAGGTTGCTGCTGGTCAGACTCTTCCTTTTCTCTGGGGCAGGGTTGCACATTTTCGTGGGCCATGATGCAGGATGCATGGTCTGGAACAAACGCCCATAATAAAATTTGCAGGAGAAACCTTTTCGTGGCTGTGTTTTGATTTAATACATTTTCATCTTGTTTGCTGGCTGTTTCCGTATTCATGTGACGGGTAGGCAGGAAGGCAGCTGCCAGCAGTCTGCTGTGCCAGTGCTCAGAGCAGGCAGCGGAAGGCGTGCTACAGCTGTGGTTTGCTGTTACGCTTTGTGAAACACCAGCCTTGAACATTGCCATCCCTCCTACTCTCCACATCAGCCTGCTGCCATCTCCGTCGTGTTGGTTCAGCCGCTGCTGCAAACTGGAGTGGGCAGCTGACACAGCAGAAAACCCACCTGACAAAAATAGGTGTTCGGGTGGTTATTTGTCGTATATGCATGTGCTCTGGGGGGCTCTGGATTGGTTGTGGTTTGGTTTTATGGAGTTAGACAACGTGGTTTCGGGAAAAAATAATTTTCCCTATTCGGATCCCTTTCCTGGGATGGTTGACCGCATGGGTATGGGTATGGCTAGTTCTGGAGGACAGCCTCAGCACAGCATTTAAGATGTGATGTACACTTACTGTTTCTCGTGTTTTCTGTGTGGTGGACCCTGTTTGAGAAAAAACACCCCTAGGACAAAAGAGCTTAATTTAGAGGCTGGGAGGGGTGATAAGGGAATGGCCTCTGGCACCACTGTGTGCTCTCTGCCATGTCCTGCCCTGGTGCTGCTTGCTCAGGGACGCTTCACTCTCCTCTCTATCAGTGCTCGTTTCGCTCAGTTTTCTGGCAATGAGACATGATCTACAGGAGTAGCTGTTTCACAAGCACCTTAAGTCATCCCAGGCAGAGTGGCTTCCCGGGTGGGGCGTGTGTGTCCAAGCTTGTTTTCTGCCACTCTTTCGAGAGAGTGCTGCCGCCTCCCTGCTGCTGCAACACTGTTCGTTGTGCCATGTGCCTGGCCTGGTTGGTTTTCCTGTTGTGGTACTGCTGGGTTAGTTTTCGTGCTGTTCAGCCTCCCAGTGTGCTTTCCTGTGCAGCCCCATGAGTGGTTGTGCCAGTGGCAGGAGCAGGCTGAGGATGGCAAGGATGCAGGAGAAGGGTAGGGATACTTATTTTAGCAGCAGATCTGCCATATTCCAACAGTAAGTGACCTTAATTGTAGCCAGAGGTCCTGCCTTCCATCACTCTTCGTGTTAATACTTCAGAGAATGGGATGGGACTTTCACAGGTTTTATTACAGCGCCAGCACCTGGAGTGGGGAGAGGAGCGAGCAGTGTGCTGCATCCCACAGGTGTTAATGGGAGCACTGGATCCTACGAGGCTGTCCTTGTCCTTCACAGCTTACCAACCTCTGTACACCACCCAGGTCCTGCTAGAAACAGTGGTCCTTAACCGAACCGTGTGTTTTAAACTTGTGTGTAATTATTTTTAGTTTGATCTCTTGTGCTAGTTAGTTAGGTGATGGCACATAAGACATAGTTTTAAAAGCAGTCTGTTGATTTCAGAAAGGATTCTCTCCCCCCCACCAAGGAAAAAGGAATATAAGCCCTCAAGTTTTTAGGAGTTGTTTGGTTACTAAAAAAATCATTATTTTCTCTTTTCCATGGGGTAAAGGTAGTACTGGGACAGAGGCGTATGCAGCTGCTGAAGAGTTTGGCTGTGAGGTTAATTGCCAACTTGAAACGTTGCTGTTTCTATTCAGAAAGAAGGAAGCAAAATGACTGAAGGGTTGTCTGCCAGTGGAAGCATGATTTTATACAGATGAAGAAACATCTGTGTAGTGCTGCCCTCTTGCAGTTCAACAGCAAGACAGTCATTAAAGTAGTCTCAGCACAGCTAACACTTCATATTGTTTAGGTGCAGTTACAGCAAGAGGTTTTCTGAAGGAAAGGTTAGATAGGGGAGGGGAAGGTGACAACTTGATTGCCTCATGCAGCAGCTCTTGGATCTACAGTCTCCTGAATTTGGAGGAGTCAGAGACACCTGTTCTACGAAAACCAATTCCCAAATGTCCTTTGAGCTGGCTCTGGGTCACTGGAAGGCAGCGGTTGGGGTATGGGGCAGGGACCCACTTCTTCCTCCTTGTCACATGGAAGTGATGACTCCAAAGAGTTCATGCCTTCCTATGACTCTCCTCAAAAGCTCCTCAAAAGGAGGAACCATTTCCTCCCACCTCTGAAGAAAAGATGTGTGGTGTGGGTTTTGGTGCGTGAAAACCTGAAGTGTGTCTAAAATGTCTCAGTTAGTAGCTTCATAATCTGACTGCTGCAGCTGTGGTCTGTGAGACACCCTCTGTTCTTACCGGATCTGTCACGTTCCTAAACATCTGTATGTTGGGGACAAACAAACGGAAAATTAATCTGTGATAATATTTCCAATACATGTGCAATATGCAATTCCTCATCTTTAACTGACTTTTTTACAGTAGATCAGAGTTGCGGTTTTTTCATGGTAAAAGGTTGCACCACTAATATTCCAGGAGTTTTTTTCCTAGGCAAAGGTTACTTGCCCGTGTCATATGCGCTTTATTTTGCTCTGTACCATATTTTAAGTACTTGTTTCATCATTTGTGCCTAATGGCCACTTAAAAGTGCAAATCAAGCCTCTTTCTGTGCTCTATGCCAGCCTTTACTAGCACGTACAATGTTTGTTTGGCCTCATGGAGGATTTTGCCCTCAATTTCTTTCAAGGCTTCATAATTGTATTAGGAAAGATGTTGAGTTTGAGGGGGTACCAAAATGTACATCCGTGCACCTTAAAGCATTCTGTGTGTCCAGCCCCCCCAAGATCAGACTCAGCGTTCCATCTTGCAATGAAGATTGTTTGATCTGGCAACGTGGTGCAGCGTTGTGGTTGGGACGGGTTGGAAGAAGGGGTTCTTGGTCAGTCCCAGTGCCACTGGGCTGCCTGTTGAGGCCCATGGCTTCGTTAGGGCTCTTACCCTAATTATGTGCCCTTGCCTTTTACGCTTCATCATCTTCCACCATTCAGTTTCTTAGTCCTTTCCCTTTATTAATCACAGGGGTTGGCTGGCTGGCTCCATGCTGCAGAGCTCTGTTCAGCTGACTCCCTGTCTTTTTTTTTTTTATATATATCACTGCAGAGGTTGATTCTTCCAATCTCTCAGGAGCTGCTGGAAAAGGAAGATACTCCTGAAATGATGTAGCTTCATAATGCTGGAGAAAAACCAGAAGACCCTTTGTGTTCCTTCTTAACTACGTGGTGTTGTGAACCTCCTTATCGATCGTTTGTGACAGTGGAAAAAAGCGCTGCCCCTCCTTGTTTTCTGAATGGAGAGATGGACTTCCCCTGCATATTCAGTTTTTTACTATCCCACGCTTGTCTGGAAATCAAAACATTAATCCCGAGTTATTTAATATGCTTGAAAATAATAAACTATTTGAAGTATGATAGAGAGAAGAGGGAAAATATATGCAGGACATTCACAAATAGTTTTGTTTTGACATTTATCTTGCTGTAGCCGTTCTGCCAACTGGCTTCAGGCTCGGCTACCAAAAGAATGAACACATGTTGCATTCATTAGTTGTCATCTGGCCGTGCTTCATCTTGCAAGATAGACGAAATCATGATCGCGCTAAATAGACTGTAATGCGTTTGTAATACGGTTCCCTTTAGCCGATAGAACGATAGCTCTGCAGAGCTGCTGCTTTTAAACCACGGTATTTCGCTTTGTTTTAATATAACGGATATGAGTATATTGCCGGTGATGTCATTGCTCCTGCATCTCGAAAGACATCATGTGAAAAATATTCAAATATAATGCTAACCAAACACCCCTCCCCCCCCCGTGCGAACTTTTTGTGTCATGTTGTGCTTTGACATCAGAGCTGTGGTGTTTTTGACACACAGGCAGACGTGCTTTGGATCAAGGACGGTTTATCTGAATCGACCTCTTTTCATTAATCATTTGCGGTTCTTTATGCTGAGCCCGAGGGAAAATTGATTGCTGTTGGCTTTTTATAGTTAATGTCACAGTTCTGAACCTGGCCGTGGAGTCCGTGGCGGTGCGGTGGGATCGGAAGGGGGATGGCGCGCTGCCCGTGTGTGACAGCCCGGTTGCTGTGATTTCACGTGGGAAGGGTGCAAGACTCCGTCTGTGTAAACAGCTGCCAGTTTCCTGCTTGGAAGCAGGTCTGTGAGCTCCGCTTCCCCGGAGAAGCAGCATCGAAGCCG
>NW_010426304.1:9266-32756 GCF_000710305.1 Buceros rhinoceros silvestris | reverse complement strand
ACAAAGCAGAGATCTCTTACGCAATAGGCATCCCTATGGGGGGCGGGGAGAAGATAGGTTCAGCCCGTCGACCGATCCCAAAGTTCCGATGGTGGTCTTCTGTTCCCCAAAAGTTCCCCCAAAATCTACAACCTTTTACATTGTTTTCTATGCTTTTGGGTGGAGTTGAGTGACTCTGGTCATTTTTTCCTTTTATTCTGATTGGATTAAAAATCTCTCGCTTCACATTTAAAGGTGCAGGTGTTAAAACACAGGGTGCATGCCCAGTGGGGAGTGGTCGTACATTGGAGCTGGGTAGCCTTTGGGATGGAGGTGTGTTTTCGTATTATAATGACATTATGATAAGCAAAGTTCACTAAGAGGACATGGTTGCACCAGTTTTGCTGGCACAGCAGCGATCCATCTTTCTTGATAGCAGCCATTGTGGCAGGCTATAGCGGCCCAGTGTGGTAGATTATAGGAGCCCATTGTTACCTGCAGGAGCAGGGACAGACCGCGCTGCCTCCACATCACTCCGGTCCCCGTTCGGTGGCACGGTACGTTGCACCCAGCTGCAGCAGGCCTTAGCCGTTGTGACCACATTCCATTCGTGGGATCAGCAAACTGCTTCACAGCCATTTCATGGCTTCTTTTGTGTCAAGGAAAAAGTTAACAATCTGAGAAACAGTATTTTTCCTCACCTCCCCATAACTAGTTATTTTCCCACATTGTAGATCTAAGAGCAGAATTCATAAATGTACATGCTATGGAGGACTTCAGTTAGTCAAGACAACTTCTTTCCTTCTGTGTTGTCTCAAGTACCTATGATTCTGATGGTCATTCTTATCTGTAAGACTGCTCACCTTTTTTTTTTTTTTTTGAGTTGAGCTTAGTTTCTTATTTAGACTACTCAAGTGACTTTCTAGTTTTTTTTCTCTCCCAGTTTCTCCTGACCCAGTTTGATTCTGTGAATCTTCCTCCTTCACACAGGTGTCTTACTTTCAAGTAGCTTAAAAGCACTTTATAGATGTGTTTATAGTATGGATTTTTTAAAATATGTGACAAAATGAGACAATACAAAACTGTAAATATTCTTTGACTCACCTCCTTCAAAATTCAGTCACCCAGAGCTCTGAAGTTACACAAACACATACACTAAAGAACTGTGGTGAAAGCTTATAATGTATTAAGAATGACAGTAGACATACTGACTACATCATAAAATTGGATTTTTCTGCACTCTAACTTGACATCCATCCTTTTAAGAAAGGCTCAGGTTAGGCTTATTTGGATTATTTCTTCTTTCAGATTCCCATTCTGCATTTGAATATTTCATATTTCATTAAATATAAAAAGAAACTTCTAGCATTTAAGATTGCAATACAGAAATAAAAATCTTTCTGAGCTTGAACAAACTATTATTATTACTTATGTTTTGACAAGTTATGAAGTGATTTGTAATAAAATATAATTCAAAAATCCTGTCTTTTCATCTCAGTGGTACCCAGTTAGGTACCAGTAACAATAATGAGAATTTTAACATTTACTATGTCATTGATGATCAAAGTATATTAGAAAGAAAAGATTAAAGTATGATGAAGCCTGCAACCTACTGTGTGAAATTTCCAACACAAACATCAGCAACATATTTTAAAAGGATAAAATCCAAAGGCATTGAACAAATTAATATCACTGAATATGTCTGAAAAAAAATGCATTCCTTGTAAAATGTTTTGTTTGTATTTTACTTGGTGACTACTCCCCTCGGGGAGGGGAGGGGAGGAGGAGAATAGTTTCAATCAGAAGGGACCTGCGGTGATCATCTAGTACAACTGCCTGACCACTACAGAGATGACCAAAAGTTAATGTTATTAAGGATGTCCAGTATGACATTAGAGTAAAATGTAGCAAAGGTTATCTTGTTATGATTGTCTTATTAAACACAGTGTCAAGCCAGATGTAGAAAAACAAAAGAACCCTCCATCTTTCATGTTAGAAACAGAAAAAAAGCTTCTCCTCATCTTGTTTAAAAAGCCATATCACAATGTATAACCCTGGATTTCAATTACAGGAAGTTCTTACATATTCTCTTATCCAGTATTGGATGCAGCAGTGAAAAAACCCTTTGTGTAGTGTTTGTTTTTTTTTAAAGTGGTGATAATCTTACTAGTTGTTCAATAGCTCTAATGATGTCAAACAATAGATGCAACAATGAAACAACAACAAAAAATTCTTTGAATACTTGATCTCAATTTTGGTTTTAAGGTACTTGAAAATATAACTGCAAGTTATATGATTGCTTGGTCTATAGGCTACAAAATTAGAATTTTCCCAATTATCTACCTCAGCATTAGCCATGAGGAAAACTGAAACTGTCTCTGGGTTGGGTAAAATTTAGAAACAAGCCCCTGGCATCTTAAGCACGGTGAATATGTTAAGATTGTCATCTAGAAGACAGACAGGACCAGTATCAAACAACTTACATTTGTGTATCAAGTACACTGCTGAACTAATTTTAAATTCACTATATTTATAATACTATAGTAAGCATGTTAAGGCCTTTCTACAGCTTTACTCTTATCACTGAACAGCTACGTAAGAATGCAGGAACAAAGTACATTAAAGTAGTTTATAAAACAAAGAATTGAACTGTGGAATGAAATACCAAATGACATCTGCTTTTGTGATAAATACTCTTCAGGCTTCTTGGAGTATGTATTAATGAGGAATGTTGTATTACAACTGAGGAAACATGAGAGCAGGTTCTTAGAGAAATGATTCTTACAGGATCGGTTTCTGAGCTTTACTAGAATATCATTAAGCTCTACACACTTCTCTTAATGTTAACTCAGTTTTGCTTTCTTAGAAGTAAATCTTAATTATGATACTTGTGTGGTACTTCTACGGCATTTAGGAAAACCCTATGTAAAAACCCTATTTTATAGTAAGAGAAAGAGAATGAAAACAGAAAACAAAAATCTGTCATAAATTGGCTGCATACAGATTAAAAGGTGATAGAGCTGAACCCTTTATTCTTTGTTTGAACTGAAAGAGATGTGATTTCTTCTACTTACCAATAACGATTGGCACTCTATCAAGAAAATTGCCCAGCTACCAACATAAATCCTTAAAGAAAGCATCATGATTCAATGAAAATGTACAATTTAATTTTTTAAAACCCATCAGAAGTGAGTGACTGTGCTGTTTTACCTTTATACATAAGATTCATTAAAAAACCAGAGGATTATATGTTTAAGAATAAAATAAAATTATATGACTGAATAACAGATTTTTTTTTCTGATACATTACTATATAATAGTAATTCAGTGAAAGAGAATACTAGTGTCTGCCCCTTCCACCTATCTTTTTTGGGATACATATACAGTAAAATCATATGAAATGCATGTTTTACATGGGGGGATGAGTTGCCTGGCAACAACATCAGTGTTAATTTCTCTTCAGTATGTAGTATGTGTCCATGTCTAGAATACTATTTATCTTCATTAGACCTAAGTAATTTAGGTTGTCAAGTCTCTGGTGACCATTAGGTATCTGATAACCATATATTTTGTGCTCAACCAGATGCACTTGCAAGCAAAATAAAAATAGCACAAATTCTCTATCCTGTATTTCCAGATCACGGCATCATTATGACTAGTGTGTTGCCTCCCTCTTCTTTGTTCCCTATTCAGATTGATATCTATTAAGTAAAATGTGCCAACAGAAAGTAAATTATCAGGCCTTAATTATCAGCCTTTTAATAGTGACATTGTTCTAACTACGAGTGTCTTAGCATAACCCTGTTTCTTGCATTTCAGTTAAAAATTCTTAAAATACTTTTTTCCAGTGTATCATCCAATAAGGCTGACAAACTGATTAAAGTCACTAATGGGAGCTCTGAATCACTATGCACACAATTTCACTCTATTTGAAGACTACGTATCTCCACACATCTTTGTAGAGATACATGTATATATACACTTACATATCTGTACATGTATATAACCTCTGCCCCAACATTTCTGCCCCAAAGCTGCAATGCAGAAGTTAGCAACTATGTCACAGTCATCTTGCAGTGATTTATTTCTCCTCAGAAGAAAAAAGATAGGCTGTTGATCATAAGCTTTCACAGATGACATAGAGAATGGCATCTCTCATATTCATAAGATTGCAAAAAATACATTATATATTTGCAGTTGAAGGGGTTTCTTATGGTGTCATTAATTATTTGTAGTTTATAAAAGCTTAATACTATGCATTCTTAATTGACAACGTTTCTAACAACAAAATATGCCAAAGGTTATAGAGAAACATAAAGAGACTTAGAGTCTCTTAATGGGAAAGGAAAAAATAGTTTATTCTTGTTTAACGTGACCCTTTTACTCTTATTGACTCTGCATCTGACAAAAGAGAGACTTTGTAGAAAAAATATCAATGCTAGCCAGTTAAATGCTGCCGACATATGTACGGAGATGAGTCTTTTTCTTTGTCCTTTCCAATGTGTAAATATGAAGTATCACAACAAATGAAATGGAAACAAATTGGAAGTTCTGTTCTTTTAAATAACCGCAACTCACTTATATATAATATGCTTTATGAAGTGAGCAGCATGGCTGGGGACTGTTAGAATCAAAAATTTGAAGGATTTCTGGATTGGATGCTCAGCTTAAATAGATGTATTCTTTTATTTTTTTTTTTAAATTAGTCTCTTATTCTCATGTGTTTAATTTAAATATCTGAGGTGACATACAGTAGCCTAAATTCAACAGCAATTCTAAATGGTAAGGTTATCCTATATTTGATAATTGCTTAAGAATATTATGTTTTAGCAGATGAAAGTTTAATATATAAATATAATTAGTTTAGAAGGGGGATAACAATAAACAAAGAATAGCACCTCAGGAAGATGGAGAAAACAAAGACTCAGAGAGTTTCGGACACTATGTGTATATATCAGCTCCATATTAATCTAAGTGTCTGTACGTGATGTGAAATAATGGAGTTTAACATCCTGAAGGGAGTGATGAAAACAAGTAGCAGGGTTTAGCACCCTGAACTTCATCAGGTTAATTTAGGAAACGGGTAGATGGGATCTCATAGGAGGCAATGCTGAAGAATTGGCAAAGGAGAGCAGGAAAGCCATCAGCTCTTTAAGGACAGCATCTTTCAAGTGTAAGAAAAGTCTATCCTGACATCCAGGAAAACAAGTAGATAGATCAGGAGACTGACTTGGCTAAGCATTTGAAGTCTTTTTTGTTCAATAATAATAGTATACTCTTACAGTGTTAGAGTACCACACAGACTTTGGTGACTCGTTTCTCCTGAGACAAAGTAATGCTGCTCTCAGAGTGATTATTTACTCATTTATTCTGCCAGTTGTATATTGAGATAAAAGCCTTGATTGTAAGTGATCACATCTTTTTGGTCTTCTTCAGTTTTACTGGTCCTAATTCTAGAAGATACATATTTTTTTCTACTTGGCATATACAGACATCTGTAACAGCTTAGTTTTGTCCTGTGTTATAAAAGGGAGCTAGGAAATGCCAGCTAGGAAATTTTAGCACTCATGAAGCAGAACAAATAGAACTGTAGGTGTGGATATAGAGAATAGTTTGGTATAGGCAAAAGAAAGTCATATGTTTCAGTCCTTTTAGGCTCAAAGTAAGTGACTTAGCACAGGCTGTAACAATACTTGCAAAAATTCTGGGTATGTGAAAAATGTGGAAGAAATACTGATGCTAACTTTTGCTTATTGAATCTTTAAAAGCCTTAAGTCTTCAGAAAGTCACATTAACTCAGCTTTCCATGAGTGAAATAGAAGATAATAATGCCTTCATTTCTTTTTAGAAGCGCATGAATAAAACACAGATGTAGGTACCTGTTTCCAAAGTACTGATGCAAGCAAAATACCTCCAACCTGCTGCACGTTTTGTCATTACTGCAACTGCTATTAATACAGCTGCAGTTTTTAGCCTCAGCTCAGCGTGAGGCTGGGACAGAAAAATTGGGATTTGGAGGAAGTGGGAACCAATATTAGGAGTGGTTGACTCACTTTTTCTGTGAAATATTCACAGCAGCAAGATTCAGTTGCC
Source organism: Buceros rhinoceros silvestris (assembly GCF_000710305.1). Lineage (NCBI taxonomy): Eukaryota > Metazoa > Chordata > Aves > Bucerotiformes > Bucerotidae > Buceros > Buceros rhinoceros. The sequence continues at coordinate 26,684 of NW_010426304.1, read as the reverse complement.
CTATGCAGCTTTGCCTTCACAGTTTTATCCAGTCTAGGGATTTATAACACTGTTGAATTAGAGCAGCTTTAAATTATTTTCAGAATTAGAATATCTTAAGTCAAAATCCTTACTGTATGTCATGGCATACTTTCTTTTATCATATATGGAGAGAACATATTACTTTTTATTTTAATAAAAATGCATTTAAACCCATGTATCAGGCAACATATAAATGTGATTGCACCTGATCTTGCTAGAGTTAACTAGAGGTAACTCTTTTCATCACAACTACTAAACACCTAAAGCACTGATTCCATTGCAGACCTTGAATTACCACTGTAAATCTTTGGAAATAGCCAGAGTGATTACAGCCTAGTGCAAAAGCATAAATGCAGAATCTTAGCATGTCTGATTTCACTTGTCTCAGGTATGGAAGAACCCTATTTACAATTATGGTATCTTTCAAAGGAAAAAAAATCCAATTAGTTTCTTTATAGAGGTTTTATAGTTGCCAAGCAAAAAGCCCAGTGTACTTTTTAGCTGCTAGAATTTCAAAATTATGCATCTAAATTCTGCTTCAACTTTTGCACCACTGCAGAATTTTCCAGCATTTTGCAGCAAATACAGATATTGCCCTTGCTATCAGACAGTTTGAGGCTGGCCACTTAGAAGAAAGGGAAGTAGGAGTTTTTTTCCAGATGTCCTAAAAACAGAGCAGAAAACAACATGTTAAATGACCTTCTTACAACACGACCAAGAATAACTCAGACCAAAGTGAGATCTTGCCAGACTTGGCACTGGTGTGCATTTTCTCTTACTACAATGTTAGAAAGAGGAAAACAGAAGTCCCTGTTGACTGCTTTTCTCCTCATGCTTAAATCATAGCTGTAATATTTTATCTCCTCTGTGAGCCATCTTTGCAGGAGGTTATAGAATTCAGATGATCAAAAGTTCCTTCTCACCTTCCATATTAAATTTCCTAGTTTCCTCAGCTTGCCTGTGTTGTGATTTTGATCAATGTACAAACCGGAACATAAAATGTTTTATTTCCTCACCTAATTTCTATACTAATATTTGCTTTGTTCATTAAGTAGTACGTATTTCTTTAAGAGAAGCACTTAGAAGGATGAAATCTTAACTATTTTTTAAAGGTAACATTGTCTATGCATTTAAATATTTCTCTCTATATTGAAAATTTCAGTCGAGCTTTGTACATAAATCTTCTATTTGACTCCAGAAAACTGTATAACAATACCTGCTTTATATATCTACATATCTTGTCCAAATGCTCCATTTTATATGGAGACAATTATATTTCCCAAAACCCACTTTGTTTTAAATTTTCAATTAGCTTAAATAATTAAGTTACTAAAATGCCAGTAAGAGTTGAGAACAGTACATTTCAGGACAAATGTTTTTAATTCTAAGGTTTTGTTATTTTGTTTTAATATTGCGTCAAGAAATATTTTCAGCGTTTGAAATTTTTAACTCTTCTTAATCTTGCATTTTTCCCCATAAAACTTCACTTACAACAGTGATGATAAATTATTTATTATTTATAGATATTTATAAACATTTTAAAGCAAACAATTCTGAAGCCTTCTTACATTAAAGTATATAGACTTTAAGTACGCTTCTTTTCATCTTTTTAATGTTACACTGAATAAACAGAAGAATAACATGTTTTCCTAGAACCAATATCACCTACAGCATGTATGTATTTCATTAAATGTTCAAATAAGAAAAAATGAGATTGTAATTAAAGTTGTAAGTATTACAAATATATTTGTTTAAAACCAGTTCAGCAGCTTCAAGAGCTATTGATTTTCTCATGTATTTAAAGCAGGTGGGTTTCTGCATACTTAGTGCTGTGAGCTCAGTGGTTTTCCAGTCAGTAGTCAGTCCATGTACAATCAGTCCATATTTGGGATAGGTATTTGTAGCACCTGATGAACCAATATGATAGAATGAACTCTATTCATCTCTATTTAATGGATGGATTTCCTTTATTCTAGTGATTCATCTTTTCTTTCATGGTTAAAGAGAATCATTATGCCTTTTCGTTGTTGTTACTCAGTATCTTAGACAAGGAGTTGATGGCTTTTATTAACAATGTCAGAGTTGTGGAAGGATTAACTAAATGGATTTGTACTGCATCTCTCATTACTGCGTTTTTTGTTCAAGGATTATGTGTTAAAAAAGATCAGAGTATTCTTCCAAATTCTTAAATTGAAAACTTAAAAAAAAAAAATAACAGCAGTTAATCAGATTACACAGTAACTATTGTTCCTAGGAAGATTACGACTCAAATTCCTGATTAAGTATGTGAATAGAAGACGGAATTTTGGTTCTAGTAACTTTGTATTGTCGTGAATGATAGGAGACCATTTCCTGACTCTAAAATCAATAGTCTTTAGAAGTTCCTTGATATTGATGCTCATCATCTGTGAAAAGGTCAAGAACAGGCTTTAACAAACACACAGTTCTGTACTGTGAAAATCATTACCCTAAGTCTAAGCTTTTCATTGCTATGACTTCTGGTTTCTTTAAAAATATATTGAAGTTACAAAGAGCTCAATAAAGAGAGAGATTTATGGTTTTCATTTGGAAACGGGATTATGGAAACTTAGAGAGTTGTATAAACAATCTACTCTCTTCCTATTAAGCAGTGTGCAACATTTAAAATAACATGCTTTAAATAAGAAAACTACAGTAGTTAATATTCATCTAATTGCTGTCATAAAATAAGTAATATTAACAAAATTGCACATATCAATCTCTTCTTAAATAAATGTCTTATAGCCTTTATTTATTCATGAAAAAAATAACGCTAAGGAGGAAATTGCAATTCATGACATCTTTCAGATAAGGAACTAAGAAAAAACATAAAACTACATTCAGCCACAGGATTTATGATTACTTCCATCTTTCAATTCACATGAGCTGAGTGAGAACATACATTGACTGCTGTCCTCTCTGCCATAAGTAAGCTGTACCCATGATATCCTACCTTTTACACGTGGGATGCCATAGAGAGACAACTTGGTATACTCCTCACACGGGTGTTATGTTCTATTAACAGAAGTGCTATGGGATGGATAGGACCAGGACTACAGGAAACAACAAAAAGGGTCAGAGTGCATTCTTTTTTCCCTTTTCCTGGATCTAACAATGAGCTAACTTGACTGTTTCATTAAGCTACCATTGTTGTGGTAGCTGTCTTGATGTTAAAATAGAGCAAAGAAAATCTTAGACCTCTCCCTAACTAAGCATATGAAATTGGAGCAGGTCAACAAAAGAAATTGGTGTATAGTAACTTAAGACATGAATTTCAAAATGTGTTACTCAAGGACATTTTTACAATTACTAATAGAAATTGATGTTCTAGCTAGTTGTACAATTACCCCCTCATATAAAAAATCTCAGTGATTTTGCTTTTCTTCTGCCAATGTTGTGTTGCTTCTACAGTGCTATAAGACAAATCTTATTTTTTGTTCTTTCATACAGAGTAATTATAAGTATTGTTTCAAGACTGATTTCTCAAATCAACGAGGGAAATGGTTTTCCGGTAAAATGAGGTTGGGGAACAGTGTAAAAGGCAGCATTAAAAGAAGAAATAATAGAGTCTGCTGGAAGATAATCTCTTCTGCAAAATGTGTTTTGTTGCATTAGTTCATGGACAGAATATGGTATTCTCTAAAGTACTTTTCTGTTGGAAAGAAAAATAGAAGGCTAAGATAATTTGAGGGAGTATTGGATAAAAAAAATAGTGTCAACAGTAAAAGAAATTCCAAGCAGAAGTGATGGGTGTAGAGAGGGGATACAAAGTCGAGTGAGATAAAGAAGTGTGTTGGTTAAGTTAGCGTATGGTTTGTTCATGTGAAGGGAAAAAAGCACAAAGTTACTGTAGGCAGAAACCGGCTTGTTCAAAACCTTTCTGGTGAGGAAAAAGGTCTCCAGTATGAAATTGTTAAAGCTGACCACTGGGCACAAAATAGGTGTTACTGTTGTATGGTTAACGGCATATAAGAAAATTCCTTCAGAAACAGAGAAAAATGGTGCTGCTTTTGTTTTTTCAGAGAAGTTAGTGAGCGATGAATGTCACTGTTTGCGTTACAGATCAAAACATGAACAGACTGTATGACTATATTCTATGAGAACAGAGAAAGTAATAATAAAAGGAGTAAAACTAGAGCAGGAAAGCTACCTAGCTGTTCAAAAAGAGACAGGTGCAATTGGTTCTTCAGCTGAAAAAAAAAAAAATCATTTTCCTTTCGGGATTCCTTGTTGAGCATGACTATCAGAGGTGTAAGTCAAAACGGCAGATGAGTAATCTGTAATTCATAAATAAGGCTCTAAAGTTATGTTAAAGATGAAAGCATCTGATTCATCAAGGTCACGCAACTGTAAAGGACCTTTTCAATGCAAAAGAGCGTAATAAATAAATGGGGCAGTGATAAATAGGAGTACAGAGAGACATAAGCCTATTAGACAACAAGGGATAACAGACAATGGCAAAGAACAAAAGCCTCCAGTTACTAATTTATGGTCCATTATGAAAGCCCAGGCACAGCTTTAGAGAAGGCAGTTTGGACTTTGCAACTGATAAGAAAGGGAAAACTAGACAAATATGAGGATTTGGGATTTTTGTGAAACTGAAACTCTGATAAGGTTATTAAGGACAGACAGGGATGTAAAATGGGCCAAATGCATGTAAAACATTGCAAATCAGTACCAAAGTCTGACCAAACGTTGCTTCTGATCATCTGTCCTATCTTCTTGTTAAATCCTTTATTAATTCTCTTTCCATGTCATCTCATCCTCTGTCCTGTGCATGTGAGTGCTGTAAAGACTAAGTGCCAGCTACCGGTGAGGTGAGCATGGATGGATTTGGTGTGGAAGTAGTAGAGGTCCGAGAGCCACCAGCTGGAGTGGGTAAGGGTCTTTACCACCAGCCACAGGGGAGAGAACACTGTGTGTTCCAAAAATCAGCTCCTGTGAGGGGCTGGTGTGACTGGGGCAAGTCAGGGGCTCAGTGGCGGTGGCAAAAGTGGGACAGTGGACCATAGCCCATGTGCCTGGTGCTAGCTTGCCTTCTCTAAAGCTTGTGCACGAGGTCTATGTGCAATTTGCTAGCAAACTCCAAGCAAGACTAACTGGCGAGTAGAAATCCCCAGGTCTGGGCAGAGGTATCAAGTGGGCAGAGGGTGTACGCTAGTAACTGAGACAACACACAAATGGGGTGTGCCAGTGAGATGAGTCTGGGCATGCCTTTTATACTGTGCATGGCTGTATCTGTGCATGTTATAGACATTATACTGAAGTAACAATTAAAGGATTTTTTTCAGTTTAAAGAAAAAGACTGTCTTTGCAAAGCAACTGTGTTTTCACTTCCAGTATCTCAGTATATCATTATACTTAAAGAATGCTCCACTATATAGCATCATTCATGTCTTTCTTATTTTTTAAACTGTACATTTTCTCTGACTTGTCATCTTCCTCTCTTGAGAATTGTTTTCAATAATTTGAAGATTTGCCAAAGCTGTTAGCATTATTTCTATAAGTCATATGCAATAATTCAATGCCATATTGTAATAATGATCCACGCTAAGTTTTTAAGAAGTGATTTATTAATAAATCTCTCAAGAGGTTGGAAGTATGCAAACTTTAGTCTTATGCTTGCAGTACATTTGATGCAGTTGCTAATGAATCAATAAGACACACTCTCATGTGACGTAATTACAGTTAAAATGTTGGAACTATGCGAGATGAAGCCTATAGCAAGGTAAATAATTATTTTTAATAATCTGTGTGTATATGCATAAACAAATCTACACCATTAGACCTGGTTGTGTGAGATGTGTTTCTCTGCATGATCAGTAAGCTTTGAGACTTAAGAATTCCTTCCTTACACCTCAGATATGAATATAGAATTTAAAATTTTACTATACAGAATTAAAACTAACAATATTTGCCTTACAGCAATTTAGGTCACTCACATTTTTTCAGGAAGAGTTGCTTTTCTGACACTGTGCCAATAACATACAGAAATATAGTCATCATCTCTGAATTATCTGTGCATATTTTCTCTCACTATAAATCTTGTTTAGACATTTTTCGAGGGTTTTGAACAATTGTTTATAATATAGATAAAGCTGCATATTCCAACAGTATGGGTGAAATCCTATGAGTAAATTTGACTGGTATTGGATGTCCAGAATTTTTTCTTGTATTCACTACATTTACAGACTGCATTTGATTTGCGTGTGATAATTTTCTTTTTTTTTTTGAGAAATACAGCTGGTTCAATATGAAAATGTTGTATCCTCTCAATTTTGAAGATAATAAAGGAAGTTATAGTCTATTTTAGGCTCCAGATTTTGGACATTAGGGAACTATGTAGTCTGTTAGCAAGCAGGTGTTCACTGTAGGCAGGCAATAACCTCTCTCAGTGAAGAGTATCCTCCTTTGCAAAACAGTTTTAAGAACAAATACTCTCCCTCTATGTTGATTAAAGAGAGTCTAGGTACCTAATATTCCCATTAGGATCTGCCTGGAATTAATTAATGAGAAACAGTAAGCATAAGAGTTTGCCTAAAGAGATGATTAACCCCAGGCTGCAAAGTAAGCGTTTCCTTGCTTGGAAAGGAGAAGTTGTTCACAAAAAAGTGATCAATATCTCTTCTTAAATCACTTCAGAGCACTATAGGTGTTTTTCTTGATTTTTTGAGGCTAGTTCTGCTGATATCTAATAAATATGAGTTTGCTGCCAGTTCTGTGGAAAAAGAGGAAAATAGTATATGGGTTTTTTGGTTTATTTATTTGTGTTCTAGATATAATCTAACACATTTTAAATATTAAAAGTAAATTTAACATGAAAAGCTATTCCAAATTTAAGAAAGAGACAGATGTTTAGTTTATTGATGCACAAAACAAAATATTTAGCATCAGAATACTTACAATGTTTCTGAATACACACACATAGACATACGTATATAAGTTTTAAGCTGAACATTTAAACTGAATTTGTGAGCTGTCTTGGTATCTATAAAAGCATGATTATTGACATTTTTCACTCCCTTACCAACCCCCACCCCCATAAAATTGGCTGAAATAATTTCCTCAGTAGTATTTCTAAAACTACATCTTGCTTTCGCCATGGGAAATCTGAACAGAAAAGATAGTACTGTATATGGACAGATAATAAATTCGGCTGCATGTAAACACAGTATTATAAAAAATTCCTTGCATAGTACAGGTAAGCAATAAAGAAAATAAATTTTTCTTTCAAATTTTATCATGACCTGGATGACTCCTTTCCTGATGTATAAACTAGGAATATCATTGTTACCTAATTTGATATATTTCAGCAAGAATTAATTAACAGTAGTTTGTGGAGCATTTGTTTCTTACAATGATAAGGCTTTCTAAAGATCCTCACAGATGCAGCAGAAAGTGTGAAGTGTCACTTTGTTCCTTTTGGGACACTAAGACTTATTGTAAGGATTGTGTTCTGTAGAAAAGTAGGTGTTTAAACGTATTGGTGGTGGTGTAAATACACCTGTGGATCAGTCTTCACTCAACATTACAATTTGAACATGCTAAATTCTTGTTAAATTTCAAACTAATAGATGAGGGGGTTATTAGAAATAGTAAGGGGTAATGGAGACAGTGGTGAAAAACCTGTTCTGCTTTCTCTTTCTGATTAGGAAATACAAAACAACATCTTTGATTCTTTTCTTTTCTCTTGTCTTCCACAACTGATTTTAGACAATCACCTGTATATTATTTCACATGTTCAACACATCTTTCATTGCAAAATATTTTTCAAATAAACACAGTGTGCAATGTTGGTTTTTGTTGTTTAATCCCCTTTAAAATGTAACCACCTTTGGAACAAAATGCAAAATACATAGGTTGCTCCAAAAGTACTGCCTCCTCTTTATTTCCATGGAAACCACAACAGATACAAAGAGCAAAATAACACTATATGATAAAGCAAATTCTCAGCTACAAAACACTATTTTTCAACATACTCACAACTACTGGCTGTGCATTTTCACCAGCAATGAACAAGAACCTGTGTGCTGCACTCACCCCTAAAAATCTGCACCAGCAGAGGGGAACCACCATCACTGTCATCACTGCTGGAACACGCCACCCCCCCCCTCACTGTGCTGACAGCCACAGTTTGGTCTCTGTTAATGTTCAGCAGCGTCGATGAATGTCAACGGGTGCAATTTTTTCCACATGGAGGAATTCAATTACACCCCTTCGCTTCTTACGCACTTCTATGTCAGATGCCTTTTTGTCAGACCACCCCTCTGCTGCTGTCTGTCACAGAGCAACAAAATTTAATGGAGTATTGGGGGGAAGGTTCTACCAACATCTGCCTCTGAAGTTGTGGGCCAACATAGTAAAATAGAGGGCACTACTTTTGGAGCAGTGCTTGTGTATTTAACTGTTGTGAAGTGGAACATAACAAGGTTTGCAGACACGAACTGAAGTAAAGTAACCTCAAGAAGTTCTATGGCAGTGTATGATTTTTCAAGCTATATTTTCTCTAAAAGAAATACAGGAATGACGTATACAAAAAACTTACAATGTCTTTGTTATTTATGAGATTGTTCCTAATTTTGTGTGGTCTTGTTTTGCTGAGGTCAGGAACTGTAATTTACTGGGAGGGAGCAATGTGTCTCCACTTTCTTAGATAACCGAGTAAATTTTTTTCAGGAAGAGAACTGTCTCACATTCAGCTAACTGCACATTCTTCTAAACTGATATATAAAACACAGAAAAGTGGGGTTTTTTCTTACTGTATCACTACTAAAAGAAAATGGCTGGAGTTCAATCACCACTAGGTTTAGATCTTTGCTGTTTTGGTTTTACCAACTAATTTTTTTTTTTTTGTAATACTATCCTTAAAGAAGTTTTGGTCAGTTAACAGTCAACCTCAACAGGAGGTTGAGATAAAAAAAAAAAAGTGAAGTGAAACAGAAAACAGGTTTTTTTCTTAATTTTTTAAATATCTAGAAATAGAACTATGTATGTTGCTCATCGTGGCATATTTCTTCATAAAGAAGGCAGTGCTGACATTGAACTGAGTAATAGCAAAAGCAGAGAGTAGGAGATCTATCTCACTGTGGATAAATCAGTTTATTTTAAAGTTACTGCATTTAATATGCGGATTTTGTAATTTTCCTATCTATCTATCTCACTGATCAATTATTTCTTCTTTAATGTATCCAAGGTAATTTATGTCCCTTCATATTTGTGTCATCCTGAATTTAAATGATCTAGTTTTACGGTATCATCTGATAAGACAGTATATTGTAACCAATACATTGTTTTAAGGTCTGATATTTTTGAATATGCTTTGTGTGTGCTCTCCAAATTTCATGGCTTTGAGCCAGTATGTGTTGCCAATATTTGAATATATTTTGGAAGTTCCAAGCTATTAGAAGATGAACGGGCTTCATAGCTTCTCTAGGGACTGACCTGCAACGGAAAAACAGAGAAAAGTCATCCTGATGAGATCATATTTTAGCAGTTTTCCCCACATTTGTATTTGACAGAAAATGAATCTTCATTAGCATTTTAGTTTGGAGCAGTAAGGCACTTCTGAAATAAACCTTCTGATCCTCCTCATTTATTGTGATTAGTTTTGACTGCAAAATGTATATAAACATGATTACTTCCAGATGAAAGTAAACTGGAAAATCCATTCCAGCTGAGCACCACATGCTTTCTCAGAGTGCAGACACAAGACTCCAAAATAGTACCTGGGGTTATGCCACTTACTTCAGTGCTTACAAACACTCGTATCAAAAGGTTTTCAAACCACTGAAAACTTTCATTTAATCTGAAATACTATATAAGAAGACAAAACTAATTTGTGCTTTAACAGTTGTTGTCAACTACCATCCCTCAGGTTTTACAGCTCACTCTTTTGTCTTCAGTAGAGATTTTTCTTGTCTTGATATAATTTCCTGTCCTTCCTGACTCTTCCTTTGCTGCTATATCTTGCTACTGAACCCCCACCCCGTTTTTATTTTATTTTATTTTATTTGTTGTTTCTTTCTTTGTCAACTTCTCTCTGATGGGCTCACTAAAGGTTCAGTGTGCTTTTATCTATGGACACAAGAAAAAAAATGTTTCACATCAGTCCACCTGCAAGCTGATGACCTGACCCAGCCTCAGCTTTGCTCCATCCAGACAGACCCATCCAGCCACCCCAGGGTTGTATCAGACACTGGTTTCCCTCACTGGGTCGGATCCTGATCCTCCCTATGGTCCTTCCCAATGCCTGGAGCTGGGACTGCCCCAGTGCCCCCAGGCTGCCCTGCTCTTCACTGGGGAAGTGTGTCTGGATCTGTCTGCCAGAACATGCCCTGATGGTCAGAATAGCTGTAGTGCCGTATAAATCTCCCCATCACATTGTGCATAATGTATCTATCTGAAGGGTCTTCATTGCCTTGACCTGCTAATCCACTTGTAATCATCACACTGCTTCTGAATGTAGACTCAGCATCAGAACTGTGTTTTAAACCTTTAGGAAGAGTATTTAATCCCTATTGTGCACAGTATTAAATAAGATGATCACTGCATAATCATGAATATTTGAGTGGGTGCAGATGCATTATCACTTTCTGTGAGGGCATCGAAGTCATTGGAATATTGAGGAACTCTCACAAATACAGATTGGGAATGGCAGTAGACTGATATTTTTAATAAACCTCTATTTTTTAAAATTGTCAAGGTCAAGTATATTTTTTTAACAGTTATTCAGTTATTCCAGCATTGCATTGAAGATAATGATAATTTATTTTACAGATAAGCCTAAAGAAAGAACTGTGATATCTATTGTTAGGCTAATCACCCTCTTTGGTATCTTCAGCCAGAAGTAATTTCTCTCATCGTTTTAAGACAATCAAATTTTTTCTCATAGGCTTAGACTTTGAACCATGATTGTAGCAAAAATGAACAGCCCATTTTTTTCTGTTCTACGTCTTTTGAATTTGAACAATGAAACCAAGAGAGTAAGGCCTGTATTTCATCTACTTTCTTTTGTGAGAAATGTTATTTTTCAGTCATTCTTCCCAGTCTTATATTCAGATGCAGAAGACTAAAAAAATGTGATATGACAATAAGCATCATTCTGGCTGTCCACAGAGCTTTATCTGAAGATGAAATATCTTTCTCATTAATGTAACACCAGTTAAGTTGTCTAGGATGGTAAAGGTTATGTAGTTTAACTAATTTGCTTTTTCTTTTGATTTCTTGGAATAGTCTCATCTACATTTTGAACCCAGAGATTAAGATGGTTTTTGATTTTGTTAGAACTTACTTCTTGTGAATGAGAAATCCAGTCCTTTACACTTTCCAGACCTCCTTCTCACCTCTTTTAGTACTTTCAAGATTTTTCAAGACACTCACAAGAGTATCTTGCATTAAAGATGGAGGACATAGTAATTTTTCTTAACATACACATATGCACAAACTTTTGTTGTTGTTTTTGGTCCCTGAGTCACTGAATCACATCATAAAGCTTAAGTCTGGTTTGTTGTCACAGGCTTCTAGTACACTTGACCCTTGAAATTGACCCTTGAAATTAAAAATAAATTGAAATATAAGCAGCCATTTACTTGATATTAAAAAAATTAGTGAGATTACTCCCTCTTGAAGATGGATACAGTATGAACCATAGCAAGCATGTTCACCTATCACTGACAGTGACATGCATCCACGGATTACTAACTCATGCAGATTTTCATCAAATTCACCATGATGTTCTTGTACCTCCTCATACAGATCCATGAAAAAAATTAATCCAGCCAACTGGCTTTTTTCTACAGATAAAAGTACTTACTGAATGTCTTTTTTAATCCTTTTGCAACTACAGAGTCTAGTTTACTTCCTTTCAATTCTAGAAATACATGTTGTTTGGTCTGGGTTTAATTTTTATTTATGTTTTTTAATTACAAAATGATGGGGGGTTTTTTTAAAGGAAAGTTAAAGATCTTCTTCCTAGGTATGAAATACAGTTCTGTTAAGCAAAGGGTTGTGTGACTTCCTGAAATACCTTAAATTCATCAAAGTTAGATTTCATCTTGGTTTATATAGTTATATATGTTTCATACAAATCTAATCTGAAATTATTTTTTAATAGTTAGCAGAAAATGGAAGATAACTGTGATAACAGGTGCTATCCATTTACAGAAATACCAAACTGGATCTTTATGATTGATGCTGTTGCCACAAATATAATGATTTGACAATTATAAAATATTGCAGTTCCTCTAACAAATTGTCAAAACTTATGTATTTTATGATTCTATCATCTTTAATTTATTCCACACATTGTACTAAAGCTTCTTCAAACAAGGCTGAAGTTTCACCACAAAGGTTAGTTCTTTAGATAATTCTGAGGCTTATGATATTTATTTCATCCTATCAGACATATTAAAGTAATTTTTAATAACCTGAAGAATTAGCACATTATATCTTATTTTTTATTATCACTTTAGTGATGACTTATTCTTCAAGTCATAATTTTGATCTAAATAATACTCCCCAACTGATTTTAATTTTGAATTCATCATTTTCAGTACAACTCACAAAAAAAAAAATAGTGTAAATACTACTGACTTTGGGTTTTTTAAACAAAAAAACCTTTTTCTTTCTTTGCAATGACACTGCTATAAAAGCCAGAAATGCTTCTTTACTGCATAGGGCTCAAGTAGAAAATTAAGATGTACTTTCCAGTTTTACAGTTTTAGGTATGTTCTCCCTTTGCTGGGACTGATGGTGAAGATCCCAGAGGGTTTGGTTTTGTTTTGGGGTTTTTTTTTTTTTTTTGGTTTTGTTTTTTTTTTTTTTTTTTTTTTGGGGGAAAATATTGAAAAGGACAGGGTTTGGTTTTGTTTTGGGGTTTTTTTTTTTTTTTTTTGGTTATGTTTTTTATTATATTTTTTCTTGGGGTGAATATATTGAAAAGGATAATTAATTATAGCACTAATGTAGGATATCAGAAAAGGTTGTCTTCAAGACGTGAAGAATCCTATTCTACTTGTGTTCATGCTGGAGGTAACAAGAAATTTACTGAAGCTGATAGAAACCAGGTTGGCAATATGGAAAACTGGGTTGAGGATGGAGTTGGGAGTAATACGGAGAGAGAATTTTGTGCAAATTCAGTTGACCTGAAGTGGAAGTGATGCTTTTGAAAACAGAATTATGTTTACAGTGACTTCAGCATTTTTATTTGAAAGTGTTTTCCTAGTTTGGAACTAATTGAAGACAAGATACTTCTGCCAGCCTCAGATGGGAGACACTGTGTCTGAGATAATTTAATACTTCGTATTATTACCCAGTTATACCCTGTATACTGCTGTTTCAGTTCCTCAAACAGGTGAAATCAGAAAATTAGCTGTAAAGGAACAACAGAAACTTTGTTATAGAAATTGGGAGAGAAATTATGAAAGTAGATGAAAGACTTTTTGCAGCAAGGAGGCAAGCAAAGGGTCCAATTTTTTTTATATATTAAATTTCTCCAGACAGAAAGGGGAAATTACCTACATTTACCTTATGCACCACAATAATACAAATTTATTAAATCTGCTCTTAATTTCCACTTCAATGTATAGTTGTCCTCTATACATGGTGATATGACTTAAATAAAAAAGAAAATATTCTAAGGGCAGGTTTTCATGACTTAACAGGTCTTGTTATAAGTTGTACTGGGCACAGGTGCCCAGTTCTTAACTGGAATAGATAAAGATAGAAGGATGGCATATAGTTCCTAAGATGCTGTCCTTAAGTACCAGTCATAACAATACAGAAAAACATAGATGTATGTTCAAAACAGAAAACAGATATTTTTTCATCCAATCTTTATATCAATCCCACTTTAAACATCTAACTCCATCTTGAATACATGTATGAAATCTAAAAATGAAAATCGGGGAAAAAAAGATCCCAGGTCTCTAAACATGATGTTGTTTATCATCTCATCCAGCAACATATTTTGCTGGTATCTGTTTGGGTTGAGACTAGATGGAAAAATCAGTCATATACAAAAAGTTTAAAAATAAAACCTATTTGTCCCACCAAGGTCAATCTACCACAACTACTCTTGCTTGAATCTTGTATGTTAACACACAATCTGGAGAATGCAAAGTGTTGATACAGCTGTATACATACCGAAAGCCGTTAGTGTTTGAGCCTAACAATGCCTAATGGGTGACTTGCTTTAGAATATGGTTTTATATGATGCATGCATCATAATAAGAGCCAGATGTTCATAATAGATAGTCTATTGAGTGAATGGACACGTATACAGAAGCTATCTCAATTTTTAAATTATTTTATTCCTTGCGCATGCTGAGTAAATATATGTGTAAATGTTAACATTTTGACGGTATAGGAAACTAAGATACTGCCTTTGTCTTCTTTCCTTTAGCAGGAATTTGGGTTGTGGATTTTCTAATCAGACACCCACCCGGTTCTTTGACCTGATAAGAGTACTACTGGACATTGTGAAAGGTAATTCTACTTCATCTATTTCCTGCTACTGAGTGTGATAAATTAAAGCCATAATTTTCCAGAATTAAATTAATATAAGCAAAACTCTTGGCTTTCATCTTGACATTTGTAGCATTTTAGACATTGTTTTTATTAAACAATATCACACTGAAGGGAATTAATCTTTAGTCAAACACACATTTGTATATGCATGTATATTTGTATAAGCCTGATATATGCCATATATTATTTCATGAATATATTTAATTAATAGTTTGCTATTTATATGGTTGTTTTTTAAAAGGTAGGGTAATTTTTAGTTATGTATATTTACAGTGGTTCTCAACCTATTATTTATATTATAACAGATATTTTAATATTTCTTAGTGTATTAGCTTTCAGAGAGTATTAGAAGTTCTAAATCTTTCTCAAGACTCTTAATGTTTTTTCAGAAGTGTCAGCTACTAAGGTAAATTTGCTGAGATGTGGGCTCCCATATCATTGTCTAGTGCTCAAAAATCTTCTTTGTTTTTGGCAGTTTCTTCCTCTGAAACAGCCTCATTTTATAGCCCTGCTGTTATGTTCTTGACCTTTGCCATTGGCTACAACTCTGGGTCATTCAAGCTGTCAGATAAGAGAGTGGAAATAGAAAGAGGCTGGTGAAAGTTGTGTAAGGTAAAAAGCTTTGTACTGCGCTGATGAATTTCCTGCCATCGGATAGTTTTCACTTCACCTTCATTGCTGTCACATTTCCTTAAATAATAGAGAGACTTTTCCACTAATGGACAATGGAGGCTGTTTGCCTAATGAGAACTTGCAGAGGCAGCCTGCCATGTGTCTTTATCTTTTAAACTGAGGTGAAACAAGCTTGCCTGGCTACAGATAAGTGTCTAAGAAGCAGTCCTATTCAGATGTACCTGTCAGCAATTTATCTGGGTTTTTCGTATTCATATACACTGTTCTATGTGCAGTAGAGCATTAAATAGCTTTCCACTGGGAGCAGGTCACATTCAGGGGTCATCAGAACCATGCTACTGGATGGAACTGAGATACTGATAATACTTACTGGGGTGCAACAATATGAAGATCTTTGTATCTTTCTAGAAAAGTCATGTAGACACAGGACAAAGATTTGCCATATAAAGGTTTTCTCCGACTTTGGGGTTTTTTAGTTTTATAATCCTGTGAAATCCACTTGCCTCTGTAAAAATATAACCGAATATTATAATTTCATTTTACCAGAACTTGCAAGAATTTGTGGCTTTCTGAGAATCCAGTGTCATCCTTACTCACAGATTTATAAAGGCCACTCCAAAAGTAGTGCCCTCTATTTTATTATGTTGGCCCACAACTTCAGAGACAGATGTTGGTGGTATGGCAATAGAGGTTGAACCTTCCCACCAATATTCTGTTAAATTTTGTTGCCCTGTGACAGATGGCAACAGAGGGGCAGTCTGACAAAAAGGTGTCTGACATGGAAATCCATATGAAGCAAAGGTGTGTAACTAACCAAATTCCTCCATGCCAAAAAAATTACACCATTGACATTCACCAACACTGCTAAACATTAATTGAGATCAAACTGCCTTTGTCAGCACAGGGAGGGGGTGGGTGGCATGTTCTAGCAGTGGTGACAGTGACGGTGGGCCACCTCTGCTGGTGCAGATTTTTAAACGAGTGCGGCACGCAGACTCTTGTTCATCACTGGTGAAAATGCACAACCGATGGGGGTGACTGTGTTGAAAAGCAGTGTTTTGTAACTGAGAATTTGCTTTATCATATAGTGTTAATTGTGCTCTTTTTATCTGTTGTATTTTCCATGGATATACTATGTAAACAGTAGGCATTATTTTCGAGTGACCTGTGTGAGTACTAGGTCTGCTCTACAAACATTCATCACTCCTCTGTAAAATTTTATATAGATCTTAGTTACCCAGAAATCTACAAGAATCTGTAGAAAGCATTTTTTTGAAAATGAGAAATTTGTGCTTAACTTAAGGGAGTAAATTTATCCCCCTTCAAATCTTTCATTAATCCTTTAGTCTTCTTCCTTTCTCATTTCCTCTCTTTTTTTCTGTGATATTCCTGAACCAGTTTTGTTTCAAACAGAGACAAAAGAAAAAAGCCATGCTTATCAGCACTCAAGGATGCAAAAAACCTTCATGCTATGGTCACTTGATTGCTAGCTTAATTCAACAGTCTGTCAGAAACATAGCAGTCTCTCATTCCCCTGAATGGATACATTAACTGCTGTAATTTCTTTTTTTTAATGTCAATAGCTTTTATTCATTTTTACTTTTCTGAAACTATGGCCATTGTTTGGAACTGTAAGAAAATCTTATTTATCGAATGAGAATTATACCATCCTGTTAATTTTATAAAGAGAGAAGAAAGGGAAGTTAAGCTCATTTTCCTTTTGCCTCCACATACTTATCCTCTGGAAGTACTTAGTAACTCATGCTGCAGTTGGAATATGAGCTGAGATTTCTTTCTTCAGTTGAATTGAATATCTGTAGATACATCAGAAATATATCTCTGTGGGTTTGCTCTGAACTTGGTACAGAATATAAGATATTTTTGCTTTACAAACTGTGTGTATGTTTAGATAGGACATCAGCTTCTCTAACATGGGTTCTTTCCACGGGCTGTAGTTCTTCACAAACTGCATTAGAATAGGTCGTCTCCACAGTCTACAGTCCTTCAGGACCAGACTGCTCCAGCATGGGTACCCCAGGGGCTGCAGCTTCTGCCGGGAACCTGTCTGCCTGGCCTTACCATGAGCTGCAACTTCCTTCAGAGCGTATCCACTTGCTGGTCATGGGATCCTCCACAGGCTATAGGGGTATATCTGCTCCACCACAGACCTCCACAGGCTGCAGGGATCAGCCTGCATCACCATGAACTTCCCCACAGATT
>NW_010426304.1:0-9135 GCF_000710305.1 Buceros rhinoceros silvestris | reverse complement strand
GTAGGGAAATCTCTGCTCTGGCACCTGGAACAAATGCCACTCCATTATCCTTCTCTGACCTTGGTGTCTTCAGGGTTGTTTTTCATTATTTTCTCACTCCCCTCTCTCACAGGTTTTGCACTATGCTTTTTACCCTTTCTTTAAATGTAATATCACAGAGGCACCAGTAGCATCACTGATTGGATCAGCTTTGGCAAGTGATGGGTCCTTTTTCAAGCTGGCTGGAACAGGTTCAGTGTGACATGGAGAAACATGTCAGAGGCCACCTCTGCTGCCCCTTTACTACCAAAATCTTGTCACATAAATCCAATAAAATGACACAGAGTACTTGCCTAGTTCATAAATGTAATGACAAAAATATATTTAGGAAATCAGTTTGGTCAAAGTCAACAAGGTTTTGTTGCCCTTAAGTCATTGGAATTTTTGTGAGACCATACAAATACTCTATGGTCCTAGGTTTATGCATAATTATGGTTATTACTCAGGTCTCTTAAATGAAATATTGCCCTGCTGTTTAACCACACATCTTTCTCTTGGTGTCAGTTTTACTAGTAATGGTAATCAAAGAGTTGTAATCTTCCATATCTATCTTTGACTTCTGTAACTATCTTTCAGTTAGTGTTTGCTAAACAGAGAAAAATGCTTCTCCACAAGGATTGATACTCTGGTCTAGATTGATTTTCACTACTTTGCATTTTATTAACATTGAGTACTCATGCTACAAGCCCTGCTTAACTCCTGAAGTATAGTGATAAATCTTTCTGAGTTAATTTTTCACCTCTTGACATCGTTCTTCAGGCAGTATTTGAAAGTGTTTTGTTTGTCTGCTATTTAAATCTACATACTCACGTACAGAGCAAGAATGTTTGATGTTTAATCTCATGAAGTTCAACTAGGGCAAGCTCAAAGTCCTGCACCTTGAGAGAAACAACTCATGCACCAATACAAGTTGGGGGGCACCCAGCTGAAAAGCAGATTGGCATTAAAAATCTAGGGCTCCTAGTGGCCACCAAGTTGAACATGAGCCAGCAATGTGCCCTTTTTGCAAAGCAAGTGAATGGTATTGTTGACTGCATTAGACAAAGTGTTGCCACTGCAGGTCCCCTTTATTCAGCACTGGTGAGGCCACACCTGGAGTAATGTGTCCAGTTCTGGACTCCTCAGTAAAAGAACGTCCAACAAAGTGGCACTAAGATTTTTAAGGGACTGAAGCACCTCTGCTATGAGGAAAGGCTGGAAGAACCGAGACTATTTAGCTTAGAGAAGGGAAGACACAGGAGAGATCTTATCAGTGTATGTAAATAGCTGAAGGGAGGGTTGAAGAGGATGGAGATGCTCTTTTCAGTGCCACCAGTGAGAGGACCAGAGGCAGTGGGCACAAATTGAAACACAGGGTGTTCTGTATGAACATCAGGAAACACTTTTTTACTTTGAGGATGCTGGAGCACTGGCACAGGTTCCCCAGAGAGGATGTGGATCTACGACCCTGGAAATATTCAAAAGCCATGTGGACATGGTCCTGGCACCTGATTCCATGTAGCCCTGCTTGAGCAGTGAGGTTGAACCAGATCATAGAATTATAGATTATCTCAAGCTGGAAGGAACCTATATGGATCATCGATCCTGCTCCTCATAGGACTAACTAAAACTGAATCAAATTATGAAGAATATTGTCCAGATGCTTCTTGAACTCTGACAGGCTTGGTACCATAACCATTTCCCTGGCAGCCCTGATCCAATGACCAGCTAACCTCTTTGTAAAGAAACTTGTCAAATGTCCAGTCTGAACTTCCCCTGATGCAGCTTTATTCCATTTCCTTGTGTCCTATTGCTGGTCACCAGAGGGAAGAGATCTGCATCTCCCCCTCTACTACCCCCTTGAGGAAATTATAGACTTTGATGAGGTCACCCCTTAACCTTCTCCAAGCTGGACAATCCAAATGACCCCAGCTGCTCCTAACAAGTCGAGGCCACCCCGTTTGTCAAGACCTTTCACCATCTTGGTTGTCCTCTTCTGGACATAGTCCAGATGACCTCCAGAGGTCCCTTCCCACCTCAACAATTCTGTGATTCTCTGAAGTTGGAGTAATACTCTATTATGCTTAACTTTATGCTATGAATCAGCACATTTTTATCAGATTTTAAGATGCATAATTTTTAAGAATTCATGTTGCTGCAGTTTTGCATTTCTTTGAATGTATGGAAGAAGTGCAACTCTTCAGTGTAAATACACTGAAGTATTGCTTCTGCTGATTCGGAATAATTACCAGTTGGGAAAGTTCCTCTCTAGATTTGTTAAACACGAAGATTCAATTTCCTGCTTTACTGACAGTTTCTTAATCTAATAATGAATTAAGTCATCCTCCTCAGTTTGGCCACAAATTCTATGATACAGCAGAAAGATATCTCTGATAATATTGATTGGGACATCAACGTGAAAAGCTCTGATTGTTGACAACATCACTATGAGTTATTAAAAACAACCAAACCAGATAATCACTAATTATTACTAAGCTTTGCTTTTGCATTTTTTGAGTATTCCTTCAGGTCTCTCTGAGAATCTCAGTTGGGTGTCTTTTTGTTACTTCCTCAGTTTTCCAGAAGTTCCTTTAAAAAAAAAAGAAAAGAAAAGAAAAGAAAAGAAAAGAAAAGAAAAATAAAGAAAGAGGTACTTGTCCAAATGATGGCGAGGACGTTGTATTTTAACCACCTTATTTCAGTAGTCTTGGTGTGGGAGTTATGCTGCCTGTGCTTCACACTGAGTACTTGATAAGTCTCCCACAGAATATGGTTCTGAATTCTTAAGGATTAGGTTAGGTATCTGTTAGGAGTAATCATCTCTGTTTGGCCACACAGCACATCTAGATTCCTAAAACAGATGCTTTTCTTATAGAAGAGTCGAAACAAAAAACTTTAACTTGTATTTGTTAACTTTGTATTTGGAAAGTTTCTTTTCCATTTGGAAAATCCTTTAGTCTCGTCATACAATCTAGGGAGATTTTTAAAAAGTATTGTTCCTGTTGGAAGAATCATCTACACTTAGCAGAAATTGTGTGTGATTTGAGAAAAGTTAGAAAATAGCTAAAGTAATATCTCAGCAACTTTTTGCAGACTTTATTTAGTCCAAAACTTCATCTACTTCATTCCTAACATAACTTTTCCTCCTAGCTCCGTCTTATAAAAAATTATGTGATATATTTTACTTTTTTATACAAAGGTAAGTTATCTTTGAGAGCACTTCTAATAACCGAGATCTTATAAACACTGGTTGTAAATATACATATTTAAAAAAAAAGAAAAAGTGGAGGCGGTGATGCCACACTAGGTTGATATTTTCAGTGGCAAGATCTACAATCCATGATATATTAAGTTCCTTATTTGAACTATGGTGTTAAGATAAAACCATTCTTTTTTATTGTGTTGGAAACAAAAATGGATGAAAATACTATAAAACCATTTGGTATTTTTGCCAAGTGTCTCTTGAAAGACATGAACATGGAATTCAGAAATATCTATAGAAATTGTTTATAACAGGTGTAACTCTCAATCTTAAGCAAAGCTGCATGCCCTGTTTCCTTTGGCATTGTACAGAAGCTAGTGAAGGAGCTGAGAAAGAGTGGAACCTTGACAGTGCTGTCACCCCCATCACCATCCTGCATCCCAAAGGCAAAAAAAGCAAAAGCCTTTTCAGAAATCTAACATCTGCACTGAAAGCGAAATCAGCTTTGAGAAATACAATATTAAAAATAGTAGATAAAACTAAAAAGAAGTGGTGCACTATGCTTATCCACCTCTCAACAGAGGCCACTAAATACGAAGAAATGCAGTTTGTAATTGGTCTTTTCCATTACTTTTAATAACATTATTAATTCCTGAAAAGTTCATTTAGGATTGTGGCCTTAATTATCTTGGGGTCTTGTTAAACTCCTTTCCCTAAGAGCCTGTTTTTTAAAAGTAATTATTGATTATTAGTAATTATTGATGACCAAAAATACAAGTAAAATTAAGAATTAAAAAAAATTATAAGGATATTATTTTTGTTAAAACTGCTCATGGGGTGTACAAAAATAAGTTATGTACATGATCTAAATGTACTAGAAGTTTACCAGGACTTTCTTTTTTTCTAATAGTTCCCTGTTTCCTTTGCTCGTTCTTAATGAACTTGATCAATTCAAAATATCAGCTATAATTTATAGAATTTGTTGATAGTGTACATCAATACCGTATTTAAAACAGTGTAGTATGCAAGATGAGCTGATTCCTTTAGTCTTTGCCTTTTTTTTTGTTGCATTTTTTTAAAACACGAGAGCAAATCAGTTAGAAGAATTTCTGTGTTCATTTTCTTGTTTTATCTTTGTAGCTTTAGTATCACACATAGAACTCTTAGTGATGTGAAAGGTAGTGGTTTGTCAAGGATATTTGTTAGGATCTCATGGCTTTTTCAGCTATTTTGCTATCACAAGCTACCTATATGCTGATGACATTTTGATATGGGAAGGAAGAGAAAAAAAATCTTTTCTTTTTGAGCATGGTTTTGTCATATTAATAGACAACTTTATGTTCTGTTTATACTGGACCTCCAATGTGGCAGTCATCTCTGCAATGGATTGAGAATTTTCTCTTTATGTTATTGTTTCCTTGGTGTAGGATTTTAACTGCAAATAAGGGCAACATTTGTTTTGCAAAATTTTTTCTGATTGTTCTCTTGATATCACTTAAATTTTTTTTCTCTTGTCCAGTTCCCACAGGTTTTGAGTTAATTTCTTTACTTTTATTATACACATAAAACCTAGAATAATTTCATATTCTTTCTGTATGTTCCTCCATGCATCTGTTTTCTTGCATATTACAGCCCTTATAAATTGGGGGAGAGGGGGTGGGGTGGGTTCTGAGTGGAACTAAATTCCTGTCCTTGCTCATGTTGTACATATATCTTGCATTGCATATAGTTAACACTTACTGTTCCTGCTTTTGTTACATGAGTCTTAACTGTATATAGATACTGGTCTAGGTCTTGATTTATAACTAGCACACCGTGAGTAGTTCTTCAAAAAATATTAGAGACTGAATGTTCTGTCTGTTCAGGATACAATAATTTTTTTTTTAATGTTCAGTGCCTTTCTTGACAATTTCTGCATGTTTTGGTTTTATTTTACTCATCATAATTGTATGCATCAGACTAACATTCTTCCTGCATAAGCACTCTTTATTATCAGCTATAGCTGGGTTACATATTATTCCATTGTTTGTTTGGTTTTTTCTCAAACAAAAAAGCCAGAACAGGGCATTTTATGCTTAGCACAATTAATCACATCATTTCCTACCTGTGTGGGCAATGCACCTTCCCACTGCAATAACGGGCAGTGGACATCCACTTCAATTTCTGCGTTCTTCCCATCAGGTGCCCTTAATTTTTTCTAATGCCTGTAATATCTCCTCACTGGAATACGTTATGATTCTTTGTGTGACCCTAATGAGAACGTGTATTTGGCTTTTGGGTGACCCAGTACATAGCTAGTTCAGAGTAAAAATGAGTGTATGCTGATTGTTTAGCTAGTGACTAATACATAGGAATTAGTAAATGCTGAGTTATTTATGCCTTTTCCACAGTGGGAAAAATAAAACATGCTTTTTTGCCTTATTCACTAAGAGATTTTATTAAACTTGTAGACAGTGTATACAGTATTTTCTTTGAGGCTTCTCAGCAGTCAATGAAGCTAAAAATACATTCAGATAATTTTTCCTCCCCCTCCCACCCCCCGACCTTCTCCTCCAAAACTCCCATACCCTGTAAAATAACCCCTGACTATTGTTCTCTTATGAGCTGCTGGAAGAAATTCTGGTTTATTGACTTGTTCCACTTAGATCAGGTCTTTGGAAACCAAGTGCTTATATTATTCTGATGAAAGCTTTCTTTCTATTAAAGTCTGTCTTAGGTGATTCATAGTAAAAGAGGCCCACACAAATTGAGCTTCATTGTACATGAAGCTACTTCCTCACATCAGCACATAAAGAAGAGCAAGGTATAATAGTCTAGATCCAGTTAGTGTTCTTCACTCTATGGAAGATGTACCAGACAGATTACCTTTTATAAATATAGTAACACAAGCAGCATTTCTTGCTTTTCTACGACTTAAAAAAACCCAAACCCAACATCATCCTCATTAAGGTTTATGTGCACCATAAACTATAGAACTATAAATTCATTTAACTGGAAATTCATAAAAGTGTGATTTTTTTCTTAATATATTCATATTCTGCCCATTTTCCTTTCTTATTTTTGCCACCCTCAGTACCCTTTCAACCAGACTGGATAACAATAACATAAATACTATGAGAACTTACCATAAAAGTCAATTTCAGTATCCCTTATGTACAAGGAATAAGGGCATAAGGAAGATAATGTGTTAAAACTCATTCCATTTAGTCCAGAAGCAAATAAAGACAAGGATTCTACTGGAATTTGATGTGTTTTAAAATGTATTTAAAATGCCATTTTAATTGAAGATGTTGCTATTGTTTTCCTTTAATAGTAATTTGCATGTTCTGGATGAACATGCAAGGAGGGATTTCCAAGAGAAATGTGATTTAAATCAAGAAAACTGTATTATACATTAGGGTAATGTTTCTAAGATGTATTAATTTTAAGCATAAAATAGGGTTCCCTGTAATAAGTAGTTCATAAACTTATTGCTTAATCTTTTAAGCAGACTAGTCCAATACTTGAAATGCACATCAGGGAACAATTCCACACTGATGGAATAAACACCATAGCAATCCTTTAGGTCTTTTCTTTTTCTCTTTTCTCACAGAACATGAGTCAATACTGGTTTATCTTTCTCAATTACTCAAGCAAAGGCATTTCAGGCATGTGGAAATACTTTGAATGGAATCACAGGAAACTGTGGAGTTGTAGTTTGTTGCTTTCCTACATGTTTCGGGGAGAAAAAAAATCTGCCTCTCTGTCATGCTTTAAGTGCAGCTGGCAACTGGGCACCACACAGTCACTTGCTAACTCTCCTCCACCCCAGAGGGATGGGAAGGAGAATCTGGAGAAAAAGGTAAACCCCCGGGGTTTGAGATGAGGACAGTTTACTAGAACAACACTGAGAGGAAACAACTGTAATAACAATAACACTAATGAAATAATATATAAAGAAAGTGATACGCAATGTAAGAGCTCACCACCTGGAAACTGCTACCCAGCCAGCCACTCCAAACTGCACACGCTTTTGCTGGCCAGTTCTGCCCTTGTATGTACTGGGCATGATGTCAGTATCCCATTTCCTGGTTCATTTTGGCTGTCCTGGCTGTGGCTCCTCCCAGCTTCCTGTGAAAATTAACCCTATCCTAGATGAACCCAGGACACGCTACTGTAAATTTAAATTTCTCTCAACTCACCTGTGTTCTTTTTTGTGGTGTCTGAGTTTCAGTACTTAAAAACTGTACCAGAAGATAGTATTTACCACAGCAATGTACACACCTGTCTAAATTGCAAGTAATAAGAAAACCAAGGGTTTGAACTCAGCTTGTGACTGTAGGTCAAAGGGAAATGTTTTGGTTTTCTTTTCTATAGGCCTTGTCATTCACTCTCATCTCTATCTATCACTCTACAACAGACTGCAACACAGTAACTATTTAGTGTTGTCAGCCAATTAACAATAGCTATAACAAGATAAAAGTCCTTTTCACCTATCTGCAGACAGAACAATCCAAGTTTCATGGTTTTCAGTTGATTAACTTTACTCATACACAAGCAGATACCAAAAATGC
This sequence comes from Buceros rhinoceros silvestris, assembly GCF_000710305.1. NCBI lineage: Eukaryota > Metazoa > Chordata > Aves > Bucerotiformes > Bucerotidae > Buceros > Buceros rhinoceros. The sequence continues at coordinate 1,362 of NW_010426304.1, read as the reverse complement.
AACGCCCAAACGCTCTCTTTAGTTAATTTCAAAGATCAGACTCTGAAATGCTCATAAAAGCAACAATAATGGGCAAGATAAAAGATTTTACTCCAACATCTTGTGTTAGGCAGTGACCAGTTGTGGACGCAAGATTAAATTAATGCTTCACTCAGTTTAGCGTCACAGCTTCTGACATCCTGTAGCTTAGGACCATCTGAACTGGAGTTTGTCTCTGCATCCTTGCGTTTGATATCACTTAATAAAGGCAACAGCAGTTATATTGGCACAGCATGTTGCCAATAAGTTTCAAAATTCATTTACACTTTATAAAAAAACCCACTTTCTGTTCACTCCAAGAATTCTTCTTGAATATTTTTTATTATTCCTGGGATTTGTATTGTGCTAACTAGTGAATAACGCTACTTTTTTTCACCTTCTTTTTGTTATTCATGTTCTTCTATATTGCAATCACATATTCACCTCCAATAATTTTTTTTTCTGGGTGAAGTATCCTGGTTGATTAAATCTCTCCTTATGTGCAAGTCTTTCCATACTTTATTTTTCTTAAATGTTTTCCCTTGAGTTGGGAAGGCCTGAAAGATGTTCAGCATTCGAGATATTTATGAATTACACAAATAAGATACCACGGTAATGTGTTATGATTTTCTTTTACAGGTTTTTTCCTTTTTTTCTTAAAAAAGCCCCAAAATTTTGACTGCTGCTAAGAACTGCTGTTTTCATAAAATTAGCCAGAATGACTTCAATGCTTTTTCCAATGTGTTGGTTTAGAACCCATTTTTATATATGCTCTTGTCTGACTTTTTTCCATAATTTTTGTTTTATGCTGATTATACTGAATTTCTCCTGTCATTTTATGGTCCAGTTGTTTATTATTGAAAAACACTTCTGCAACTACTATTCTTAATAATTTTGATATCATAATATATTTATTTAATCATTTAATATCTTTTCCAGATCACCCACTTTGAATATACTTAAAACTACAGGTTCTCTTACAGGTCACTTGGGACTTCTCAGGTAACCTCCCATTGTTAAATCATCTATTTAACAATCATCTATTAATTTTTTTGGTTTGCTGTTCTTTAACTATCTGGAAGCACGTGCTTCTGATAGCTTTTGATTTAGAAAACATTTATTTCAGTTAGGCAGCTATGCAGCTCCTTAGAAGAGCACCTACAGAAACTGGACTGGAATGTACTTCTGAAATATGTTTACTGACACCTTTAACTTACGTATTCATCCACTTACAGTAATAAGTTTTAAGCATATTTACACTCTTTGCTGATCAAAATATGTACGTACATAACTTTCAATATAGGTATTTAAGTAATTTTTAAATTTTTTTCCTAAATTTAATTT
>NW_010426303.1:552-1494 GCF_000710305.1 Buceros rhinoceros silvestris | reverse complement strand
CCACGAAGCCAAGCCATGATGATGACGATGAGAATGTATACTTTGTACATGTACAAATTGAATTTAAAATGGAATCTGTTCTTTTGCATCTGTTATACACCTGTATGTTCAAAGGGGCAGAACAGATATTTATGATGATCATCTATCTATCAGTGAAACCATGTTAAAAATCTGGAGCTGTATGGCGTTTGTCCAGTTTGCACTTTTGAATACCCTTTCTGTTCTTCCTTTTGACCATCATTATTCTGAAATTAGTGGGGATATGGAAATTTTTTCCCTGAAATTATTTTCTGAATTAGAAGGGACCTGGAAGCATGAGAATGCACAAAAGATGAGTTTGTCTTACAGGGACTAATCTGCATAGACTCATCCATGCTCGGGATACTGGTAAATATCATTGTCCTGGTTTGAGCTAAAACTTCCTTGTTTTGGGAAATGGACAAATAGAATTATTCCATGTAGTACAATAATTCTGCATTTAATTGGTTAAGAGAGTCAGGTGAACGTAATGTTATGTTGGGAGCCTTTAAAAGCAGCAGCCGGGGGAGTGTCTTTCCTCTTGGGCTTCTGGACTGCGTTACGGAAGGAGAGCTCCTGCGACTCTGCTGGCCCGAATAGGCCTGGCTAGGCCTGACTAGGCCTGACTAGGCCCGAGACCTGAGGGCCTGCACCCCCAGAGATCGCTGAGGATCACAGACTTTGAACTATTATTGCTGTGAGTCCCGTCTGAAATCGGGTGAAATATTCAAATTCCCTGTCGTTTCATGCCGAGAGCTTTCCTGCTGTTAAATTGTGCTGCGCGCGGGGTTTCTTCCCCCCCCACCCCCGTCTCACCGCGAGAAGGATTCTACTTTCTCCACCTGAGAGCAGCTGCAGAGTCCTCACTCCCACCTCGCTGCTGGGTGCCTGCCAAGAGCACTGACCTTGAACAAGACTGTTAAG
>NW_010426303.1:0-318 GCF_000710305.1 Buceros rhinoceros silvestris | reverse complement strand
ATAGTGGTGTGGATTTATTGTTTATTAAAAGTTTGTTTCAGTTTCCCAAACGCAGACCGAGGTGTGAATTTCTTCTTTCCCCTTAAACCCCCTCTGTCTCTAGCCAGACAAAGGGGATCATTAAGGAATTAGAGGAGTTGTTACCTCGGTCCCTCGACCCTTAACAATCACGATACTATTCAGTTAAAGGAAATTAATGAACAAAATATCCATGCAGACAGAAACAATATTTCTGTAAAGTGTGAACATCCTGCTTAACCTCAGAATAATGTATCTATATATTAATAATATATAGATACAATATACCTATATTATATA
>NW_010426302.1:4002-8019 GCF_000710305.1 Buceros rhinoceros silvestris | reverse complement strand
TTCCTCCATGTTGAACCCAGGACAGGGGGGAGGGTAGAGAGAAGGAGCAAAAAATGGATGAAGGTTATCTTTCCACCCAGTTGCAACTATCTCAGGAAAACCTGCCACAGGATGGCTTTGGCTGTTTGGAGCGAGTGAAAGAGGCTTTTGAGAAACAATAGCTTACAGATAATAATAATTTATGGGGTTTCTGTGCAAGACATCTCTCGCATCTTGAACAGGCTTGGGGAAGTAGGTCTTATGGGTCTTTCCCTGGGCTCGATAAGAATTGTGTAAAATTATGAAGGAGAAAAAAAAATATCAAGAGAATGGCTCCTCTTATGTCTTTAAGTCCTAAACTCTCTCCATCTCTGCATGGGGTGGATAATCGAAACTTCAATAACAACCAAAAATCTTCCATTTTACTGTTTGACTTATGCTAAAACTTTAGGTAGTTTCTTGTCAGTAACAAGCATTGCTTTCTCAAGGACCTGGCTTTACACAATTAGGTTTCAGATTCCTGTCCAATCCCAACTTATGTTTAAAATCTTTAAGAACTTCTGTAGCAGGGTAGCACCGATGTGATTCTTCCTGTCTCCTTAAAACAATGAGGCATGGAGGGGAAGAACATAATAGGATAACAATAGTTAAGAAAGGTTATAGCAAGGGTAACACTGATACCTTTCTGAAAAAGAGATTATGTCATGTAACACATAGTAGGAAGAGTTCTATGACATATGATTACTGTTGCTGCTGTGACCACTGCCTGCTTTTCTAGCTTTCTCAAGTACCTCTGATTGCTGGTAAATCACAACTGTCTCTGCCAAAAGTGAACTCCCTTGTTAGATGAAGAAGCAGCTAAATTATAAATCTTTATTACGAATAAAATAGTATTTCTAGCCATTTCAGATGTTATGATGATAGACTCAGCTGCAATGAACTTAGGATGAAGGAGTCAAAATGCAAAAGAATGGTGTATTACATTCTTTAAACTTCTGTTTAATAAGGCACAGAACTGATTAGGCAATGATTCAGATATGAATGCACTAATCTGTAACACGTATTAGTAGGAATAATTTTCCTAGGTAAGCTGTTTTCTGTTTCAATAAGATGCTAAAAACTCTGTAGAAGGTATGAAACAGTCACAAGCATGTAAAGGTGTAAGTTGAAGGGTACCTGATTTCCACTAGGGAAAGCAGGATCCATATTCAGTGGATTTTGGGGATGCTCTGTAATACTGGGATCAAAGATGTGAAAGTTATGGACTCAGAGTTTTATGCATAGCAATAATTTTACCTTTCTTATGTCTCAAGCTTTTGGGTTTTTTAACTTTAGAAGTTGTAAGTTTGAAGACATAAGTAACTGGAGTAATTTTAATAGAATGTATTCAGAAAACAACTGCAATGGTTGCAATTTTTTTTTTTTTCTAGTTTGGTCTATATTGATTTTCAGTTCTTTGATTTTTTTTCATCTAATTTCAATATTAAACTAATTAAACTGTTTAAAGTTTTAAAAACTTCGTAAGTTAATGATCATTCTGTAACTGTTAAGTCGCAGTTAAGTCCAAGCTAAATAGTTTGCTAATGATTAAACTGAAGGTTCAGTGCAGCTGCATGAAAGACAAAGCAGCTCAGAGGGGAAACTTTATCACTCTCAGCTTTTACTTAAGTTGATACTTTTACAGTAGAAGATGGTGATGAAGCTAAGCCACGCATAGATGCTAGGAAAGGATACACAAGTATAAGGTTAACATCAGGTGAATACAAGAAATGTGACAGACCTGAAAAGGAATCCCTAGTATGGCTCATTTGTTTTCTTCGGGAAAGTATTTTCCAACATAGGAAATTACTCAATAAAACTGCCAGTTAGTATGAAATGTATGGTAGGGAAGAACAAATATCTTAGCAAAGTGTAGCATCATATCTGTTAGGACATGGTAACTGATTTAGAGTGACCTCTAAATTAATCTGTTGCGTTTATACTGAAGAAAGGGGAAGAAATTTGATTAATGGGCTTATAGAAGGAAGAATGGGGCTATAACTTAACATTAATGTCCTATTGAAGCTGATGTATAGAACAGAAATAAACCAACTTTATTCACATCAAGCTAGAATCTGTGGAAAAAAAAGGGGAGGGTGGAATTTGATTATTCAGGCATGGAATTCACTGAATTCAAACTTTCTGATATCACTTAAATAATTTGTTATTACTATTACAGGATTGCGAAGGTGGAATGTATTTTGTGGCTTTTAGTGATAATGATGTACACAACACTTTGACTGTCAACTTTTTTCATTATTGGATTAAACCTTCGGGTAGCGTAAATGAGTGTTTCAGTGATAATTAAAATCATTGAATTTCTTACTGTATCCATTACTCAAATTTAGTACACCAAGAACTGCAAATCAATGCAGTTCTGAAGATAACTAGAGTATTTTGACAAAAGTATAAATCTCAGTACATCTATTTCTACCTTCTCCCTTCCAAACTGTTTAAAGAAAGAAATCATATTCGTTGTATCTTTGTACTGCTCCCTCAGGTAAATGTGCTGTTGAATATCTTCAGATTATGTAAGAAATGAGCTGTCCACAGCTCTTTTTATGTGATGTGCACCTCTCTATATGCACGTGCCAATGTGGTAACGTAATTTTGTGCACACACAAGCTGTGTGGTTGCAACATAGTATAACAATAGTTATCCAACAATATTATTCAGGGAAAAAAGATTCTGAAGATAAGCCACAAGAAAGAAAAAGAAAACCTTTCTTCAACACTGAATTTTGGAAAACAGACAGCATTGCTAGCTTCTTATTGGCAGTTCTTCCAGTAGAAAATCACTTATGATGCGAAATATTATATAGCACACATAAATGAATTTCCAAAATGGAGTATAATATGAAAGACACCTTATGAAGAGTGTATAACAGGATATTATTTCTTTAAGGGGGTTTCATATGCTAGGTTGATCTTAAAATGAGTGATTTTTAATGTCAGTTACATCCCACCAAAAAAACAAAACAAAAAATGTGCTCTTCTTCTGTTCTTCCTTTTGACTTGAACACTACGCTGGCAAAAAATGAAGCTCATATCTGAATTTAATCACTTTCTTAAAAGGTCTTTTCAGTAACCGCCAGTAGTAGTGAACTGAATATCCTCTTACTGAGGAAAACCATCTAGAGTAACCTCATATGTCCCTTTTCTGCCTCTAGTGTGGATAGAGGGGAAATCCTTGTGCAGGTAAGGTTTACCTTCAAGATGGATGAGACTAGTGGTACTGATATGGTACTTAAATTAGCATGCCAGCTTCAACAAAAGAAAATCAACTGGCAGCATAATTCTGCCAAAAAATCTTTCCAGCCTTCAGAAAAATTGTGGATTTGGCAGACAATGCTTTTAAAATAGATGAGGGATGGTGAAAGTGAGCTTTATAGCCACCTGGTAGGAAATATCCTCTAGAAACTAGCCTTATTATATCTTTGTTAAGTATCAGACCTGTAGCTTCTGTTTTTGAATGGCGTAACCAAAGGTATGCTGGGCTGTATTGAAAGGCCATGGGTGCTGGATGGGGTAAGTGATTATTCCTCTCTTCTCAGCACTTGCTAGACCCTGTCCAGAACATTATGTCCAGTTTTGACAATGTATCATAAGCATTATACTATAAGAATAATATTATGAATGATTAATTACATCATATTATCGATATGATTAAACTGGAATTCGATCAGGACAAGGAAGACAGGGCTGGAGCACATGGTCTGTAAGGAGAGGCCCAGGGCCTGAGGCTTCTTGAGCCTGAGAGAGAAGGCTTTCTGGATGACCAATAACAGGAGCTGCCAGAATCCATGTGGAAGTCATTAAGATAGAGCCAGGCTTTTCAGTGCTCCAACTAAGTTGTCAGTTTAGACTGGATCACCAGTGCCTACTTTATTTAAATTTTCTTAATTTTGGCTAAATTGCTTTCAGCTGTTTTCTACAGCATTTAGCCACAGGTACCAGTGTTAACAGAACAAACTGTTTCCAGACTTCTGAGAAGGGAAAG
>NW_010426302.1:0-3911 GCF_000710305.1 Buceros rhinoceros silvestris | reverse complement strand
GGAAAGAGAAGAGGTGGTAATTAAGGAAACAACACAAACTTCTGTTTTGACTTTATTTTTTTATTAATTCATCAAGGATTTGATTAAACGAAACAGTAGTCTAAAGTACTTGGTTTAAAATTTATTTCCTCAAGCAATTAGGTAGAACCAAGGTGAATGTTGACAGTTCCATGGAAGAAGCTGTGTAAGTCAAGTCATGTTAAATATCTGTACTGCAAGATACTCAGCTACAAGTAGTAGGGATCAATATTTAAGGATGAGTAAATTCTAGACTAAAGTCTCTTCTGCTCTTGATAGTATTCCAATAATTTACTGAAAATCTAAGGTTAAGCATACTTTAGCTTTCCAGGGAAGGCAGCCAGTTTTATCCACGCAGTCAGTAATGTTTTTTCTGAACTGGAATTGGCAAAACAGACAAGGACATAAAGCTGTTCTTCAAGGTATGTTATGGGAGGATAACGAAACTATGTCTTACACAAATCTTCACAACAGCTCCTTTTAAGTTAAAGAGTCAGTGTAAAGACATAAATTTATTGGTCTGTCTTTTCTTTCTCAGTCTTTGGTAAATTATTGGTATCCAGCAAAAGTCTGAAAAGCAGCAGTGGTGTCCACTTTCTATAGGGCTTTATTCTTTGCTGAGCAGAAAAAGAAGTTTGTCATCTGATTGTCTTTTGTTTAAAGCTCACACCACTGGGAGGAGGAATTAATCATCTACATGTTGCAAATAACTTTACCCACCCCCCACCCCCAGCTCTCTGTATGATGTTGAGTCCTCATTTAGAGCTTAGAGTTAAGACTAGGACTGCAGAAAGATTGTTTTGTTACTGGGGCCTGGGATTTCATTAGTGATTCAAATGGTGGAAGTATTGTGCTGTAAAATGAAGCAAAGTTCATGTATATGGTGCTTGTCAGGGATTTAATTAGATATCTTTTGTGAATATCTTTATTTAGGAATGCTGAGTCCACTTCCAGAGCTAATTAAAGTGGATACATAGGTAATCAGAACTGCACTTGTTGATTACAAAACCAGAGCAATGTTAATTTGCTTGCAAGGAGACTTCAAAGGCTGGTGAAGACTAAGAGGATTTAGGAAGACTATAAGGATTTTGCAAGGCTGTGCAAGGGAGCAAATTAGGAAGGCTAAAGCCCAGCTAGAATTTAGTCTGGGCACCATCGTAAACTACAATAAAAAATGTTTCTATAAATATGTTGATGGGCCAAGGCCAATGCTATGAGGTTCAACAAGGCCAAGTGCTGGGTCCTGCACTTGAGCCACACAATCCCCTGCAATGCTACAGGCTTGGGGAAGAGTGGCTGGAAAGCTGCACAACAGGAAAAAGACCTGGGGGTGTTGATCAACAGCTGGCTGAATAGGAGCCAGCAGTGTGCCAGCAGGTGGCCAAAAAGGCCAGCAGCATCCTGGCTTGTATGAGAAATAGTGTGGCCAGCAAGAGTAGGGAAGTGATTGTCCCCCTGTACTGGGCACTGGTGAGGCCGCACCTTGAGTACTGTGTCCAGTTTGGGGCCCCTCACTACAAGAGGTGCTTGAGTGTGTCCGGAGAAGGGCAATGAAGCTGGTGAAGGGTCTAGAGAACAAGTCTTATGAGGAGCAGCTGAGGGAACTGGAGTTGTTTAGTCTGGAGAAAAGGAAGCTCAGGGGAGACCTTATCACTCTCTACAAATATCTGACAGAAGGTTGTAGCGAGATGGGTGTCGGTCTCTTCTCCCAAATAACAAGCAACAGGAGAAGACAAAATGGCATCAAGTTGTGCCCGGGGAGATTTAGGTTGCATATTAGGAAAAATTTCTTTACGGAGTGGGTGATCAAGCATTGAAGCAGTCTGCCCAGGGAAGTGGTGGAGTCTCCGTCCCTGGAGGTGTTTAAAAGATGTGTAGCTGTGGTGCTGAGGGACGTGGTTTAGGGATCCTGGCAGTTCAGTGTGAATGGTTTGACTTGATAATCTTAAAGGTCTCTTCAAACCAAAAGATTCTGTGTGATTCTGTGAACGCAATAGGGTTGCAATTTCAGTTTTAGTGTTCAGCACCCTTAAGTTTAGATGTCTAGCAACACAGAGCATGAATGTGCACAATATTTTTTTACATCTTCATTGCTCTTATGAGCTTAATTACATCCAGTCTTTTGTATTAAACATGAATCATGCTGTACACAGATGATTAGTGATTTTATTACTCTGTATTTATTGATCATTCAGAGTATGCTATTTGTCATTTACTTTTCTGTACTCTAAAAAAAATATAGGTTTCACAAATTGCAGAAAAACAATTATGAAGATGTGATTCATCTTACTCCAAAGTACTGATTAATTTGATGTGCTGTGTTTCAGTAAATGTCAGTCCTCAAATGAGGTATTACTTAAGTAACAGTGAGAACTCTTGAGTCATGCCAATGAGAGCTCAAAACACTTAGGTTTTTATACAGTCAAGCTGAACAAAATACAGAACTAAAGTATTGCATACCTCTGACTTGCACTAATTCCTATAGCTTAATCCATTTATCGTGGGTGCCAAGCACAACAGACCTATACCAAAAAACAAACCTATGCCAACCACAGAAAGAGGAGGGCGAGACATGCTGTGAAAACTGCATTTTTCTACCTTATATTGTATGTAGCTTTCTATAGTTAGGAATTAAAGTATTGTGTTCTGTAACTTAAAAAGCTTTCCTCTATTGGCTAAACAGAAAACTGTTCTTGGTTGCGATGAAATAGGAATTTAATTAGAAATTCTGCTTCTCTGAGTCTTTAATCTAACAAAATGCCTTTTAAAAAATATCGTATATGTCATATAAATATTATATGTTTTATAATAAATATTATATCTGTTATAGCCACAGTTAGAATAGTACATTTTAAACTACCTTGTAGTTTGATCTGTTGAATCTGTGACTTCATCTTGCTCTTTGAAAGACTAACCTATATATCCATTTAATTATAATTCTCATTTAGTACAAAACCTAGATCTTCTAAGTCCTAGTTGATGCAGTCTGGGGTAGGGAGGATTATAAATCCTTCTTTGGAGGAGTGTGATACTCCTGGTTATACTCCTCAGTCCTGGGTTTTGCTCGGGGCTGGTTTTGTATGTTTTGCTGCCACAGCCTTCTACCTTCTCCTTGCTTTCCAGGCAAAGTCTGGGAACCTCCTGCTGCCATACCACAACCCCATTACCCAGAGGGGCTCTTTATCCTGTAGAGACTATGTACATGTGGCAGCCTTCTGCCCCTCAGGCGTTGCCAGAGCAAAACTAATGCAGGGAGGGCACAGTCACGTGGCCACCCGATAATTGTTGCCATGGTTGAAAACAGCTCCCAAACAAGTCGGGGCCAGACTGAAGAGAGGACAGTCCCAGTGCAAAGTCCAAGTCACCTCGGGCATGTACACCATGCAGCTGGATGCCTGCGAGCTCTTTGTCGTGGACGAGGTGACAATCAGAACTGCAACTATCAGTAGATTCCTATCTGGTATTAGGTGTTATCTGAACGTCCTGGAGGAGTATGAAGCATGGGTGGAGGTCTGGTGGTCTCATTCTTCAATTTTTCCACCCCGGACAAATGAGCTGTTACCTCCACCCATGCAGGTGTAAATTGACAGGTGTAAATTGTGCCATTAACATAAGTGATAAGCTTGTCTACAGTTGTTTCCATAGGCACACCTACACCAGTGATGTAATGTAAAGAATGAGGTATAAATATTGCCCCAATATGGACCCTAAATTGGGACAGGAGAAGACATGGGTCAGGTGAACGTAATGTTAGGTGGGGAGCCTTTAAAAGCAGCAGGCCGGGGGTGGATCTTCCTCTTGGACTCCGGACAGCTGCACGGAGGAGAGCTCCTGCGACTCTGCAAGGCCTGACTAGGCCCGACCCGGTGACTGACTAGGCCTGAAACCTGAGG
>NW_010426301.1:2484-7334 GCF_000710305.1 Buceros rhinoceros silvestris | reverse complement strand
AAATGTATATATCCATACACATATGTATATAAATACTTTTAAAATAAATATTGTTGTGGGTTAACTCCAATAGGCAGCTAAGCACCACAAAGCCACTAACTCATGCATGTCTCCCCTCCCATACCTGAAGGAGGAAGAGGAAAGGCAAGAACACTTGTGGGTCAAGATAGGTTTAGTAAGGAAAAGAGAAGTGGGAGAAGAGAGAAAAAAACCAGGCAAAACAAACAATGCAAAAGCAATCACTCACCACCTCCCACAGACAGACCTACTTTTCCCTCTTTATTGCTGAGTGTGATGTCATAGGGTATTACGGAACACCTCTTTAGTTAGTTTGGGTCATCTGCCTGGTTGCATCCTCTCCCAGCCTCTCATGCACTCCCCCAGTCCATCTGCTGAGAGGGCAGACTAAAACAGAGGCAGCTGAGGAACAGCTAGAACATTAGCGTGTCATCAGCACTGTTTTGGTCACAAATCTAAAACACTGCAACCCAAGAGCAGCTGATAAACTCTGACGCAGCTGGACTCCAAATAAAATGTATAAACCTATATGTCTAAAAAAACCCCCAAACAACAACACAGAACAGGCAAGAGTCTAAAACTGATACACCATTTCCATATGCACACTACAGCCAAAGACCCAACAAAACCAGGGAGGACCATAGTGTTATCGTGAGTTTAATGTCCATTTTACCTAAAGGCGGCTTCTTTTGAAAAGCAATTTTAAAAAAGAACCATGAGCATCCCATATTTGTGTAATGTATTTGAAAGCATAAACCACGTTCATGCAACTGGGTCTACTATCTGTCAGCCTACCTGTTCAGACTGGGTGATAGAGACTGGCCTTCTCTGGTCTTACAAAACAAAAGGGAATTCCCTGTTAATTTCTGCTTCAAAGGTGATAGTTGCATTTGAATTCGGTAAGCAATAACAGCTTTGGAAGATAAACCAAAACTAAGTCATCTCAACAGCTAACCACAGTCACTTAAATTTAGATTCATTAGTTACATGGTTTTAATTTCCATTACTAGTCTTACACCAGTTATCCTATCACTGTCTGCTCGTGTGAGGAGTCTATCATCAAAATCTGTTCCTCAGTGTACTAAGCGAAGCTTTCCTGTGAAGAAAAAATTAAATCTTCTAATCTTCCTTATTGTTCTTCACTAACCTCCTCCATTAACTAGCTGTCCAATTCCAGAAGTACTCCAGCAGAAATACCCTATTGTTCCTGTATCAATGGCTTGTGTTTGCTCTTTTGACAAACTGCACGGGGAGTTCATTGTCCTGCTGACCTCTAGCTGTAACTAAGGTTTTTTTGGAGTGAGATTCAATCAGCAGTTAAAAGGCTCTTACATTTAGATGACCACAACTGAAGCTGTCTTTGCAGTCAGCCACAGTTGGTTGGTTTTCATAGAATCACAGAATGCTTTGGGTTGGAAGGGACCTTTAAAGGTCATCTAGTCCAACTTCCCTGCAGCGAGCAAGAACATCTTCTACTAAACCAGGTTGCTCAGAGCCCCATCCAACCTGACCTAGAATGTTTCCAGGGATGGGGCATCTACCACTTCTCGGGGCAACCTGTTTCAGTGTATCACCACCCTCACTGAAAAAAATTTATTCCTTATGTTTCTAGTCTAAATCTACCCTCTTTTAGTTTAAAACCACTACCTTCTGTCCTGTCTCATTCCGGGCTGAAAAACCCCAACTCTCTCAACCTTTCTTCACAGAAGTGCTCCAGCACTACAATCATTTTTGTGGCCCTCCTCTGGATTCACTCCAACACCAAGTGCTCCAGAGCTGGACACAGAACCACAGGTGACATCTCAGGAGAGAATAGTAGATGGGCAGAATCAGTTCCCTTGACCTGCTGGCCATGCTTCTTTTGATGCAGCTCAGAATACAGTTGGCTTCTTGGCTGCAAGTGCATATTGCCAGCCCAAGACTAGCTTTTCACTCACCAGTAAGCGACCAGCCAGTAAGCTGGGGATGAAGGTAACATCAGCTGGCCCCACTGACTACATCTGGAACTTAGACGCATAGACCACACCCTTGTTCCAAACAAAATTCTGTGTCTTTTTGTTTCCAGATCTGAGCCTTCACATTTTGCAACATGAAAGCATGCTCTTGCTCAACTTGCCAAATAGCCCAGATTTTTGTTTGTATTTATGTCACAATATATGGGGTTTTGGGTCTCTCTTAGTTCTATTAATAATGATTTTTGGTTTTCTTGGGGTAATGCATAAAAACTCCCAATACCATATCAGATCAACTGATGATGTTTACTTTAATAAACTAGGATTATTTTCTGTTGGTTTGATCTCAAAGTGAAGTGTCCTGCAAACCAGGTTTTAATACATTTAACATACTGGGTTTTGATTCTAGCTTCTTATTAAACAATATTGGTTGCAAGTTAAACACCTGCAGTGATTCATAGCATCAGCACTGCCTTAATCATTCTCAGCAAAAAGTGCTGCCATCAAGACATGGTGTCCAAAAGAGAAGAATGACAAAAATGGCTAATGAGATATTTTTAAAAAAGTATGAATGCTATGTTTGATCCATAAACTGAATGCAGGACCTTCATTATCTTCTCTAGGAACACAAGTACCCTTTTAAGACCTTTGTCAGCTTTCTATGACCTACTGGAAAATATTAAGGGCTCAAAGAATGTTTAAAAATCTAGCTGCAAACTACTGCAAACATGCTGATTAAAAAAAAACCAAACCTGTATTTTTTTTCCTAGCCATTGATGGAATGAAACATTACCATGGGACATGGACATCCAACTTCTCTACCAGTCTCCTTTCAAATATGCAAAAAAGCTATTCCCAGCTTTTTGACATAGGATAATGGGTGACCACACAGACCATTTTACCCTTAATATAAATGAAAATGTATTTTCTTGCCCTCACGCAGGTAGAGTACCATGCTGAAGGTTGGTACCAAAGATGCTGATGCTCACGATATCCAACTGCAGCAATTCAGTTCCTTTTCAATAGTTGTGCCATGCTCCTCCCTCCTCCCCCAAGCTGTGCAGAGCAAACTCTGAATCTCTCCATATGTAGTCATTACTATGGATGGCACTAAAAATATTGATATTGTAGTAAAAAATTCTCCCTTAATCATAAGTACCAGCAACTAGTTAGAAACTAATGCAACTGCTTCCTGACAACAGCGTGGGCTGTTCACCTTGTTTGAGCACCACAGCACATCCAAGTTTAAGGCAGAGTTTATCAGAAAGAACGAGACTCCAGGAGTTCCCCCCCGCCCCTTACCAACAACCTCTTGATCCTACACCAGATCAGAAAAGTATTCCATTGCTGTTTGAGGAACAGATTTCTTATTTATGCACTCAGTTTTCTAAAAGGTGCTGGCAAGGGAAAGGGTGTGTCTCTTGGCTGTGGTGTAGGCTAACTCGTCAAAAACAAACCAGCAGCTGCATCCCCGTCCTTCTATGTTTGTCAAGTGAAGTGTTTGTGAACAGAATGTTTCCTGAGATACGCTTTTCTCCCAGGCAGAAGAGAAAGCCTACTAAAGAAGCCAACATATGCCAAAGTTTTCATAAACTCTATGTATATAGTAAGAAGCTGTTTCTAGTTGAGACAGGCAGAAGTAGCTGAAGAGGCACTGCCATTTATAAATGCATAAATGTAATGTATGGATATACCTTGCAAAAATGTGTATAAACTCAAATGCCTGAGGCACACACACAACCACAGACATTTTACAAAAACTATTTCCTAAAAAAAAAAAAAACCCAACCCCAAACAAACAACAAAACCCACACACAAAATGGTACTTCTAAAATCAACCATGGAAGAGAATTCAGTGGTTACCCCAACTTCATCCACTGGGAAGGCTTCAGGCAGATTTGTGTTCAAAAGCTTTCACTTCTGCATTAGGTTAAAATCAGGACCAGTTCACTCTGTCTTGTTACATTAAATCAGGAACAAGAATGTTAATCGGAATTATTGTCATCAAAAAAGGGGTACTTCGCTACTTTGCTTAATTAGCTCAGACTGATGTTTCTGTGACAGCTTCATTTAATTTCAGACAGCTCATTACCTTGTAAACGAAGGATTTTAACTTCAAAGATTGAAGATAAAAGTTTAAGGCAGTAACCAAATGTACTAACCTGGGTAGGAAAGAAAACAGTACTCATACCGACTTTATGCTGCTGCAGCATTTTTAAGAAATTGTGCTCAGTGACTACTGGGTCGCTCCTATTTTTAACAGAACTCCCAAGACAAGTCCACTACTTGTTTTCAGCTCTGTGTCACAAGAGATAGCAAACAACCAGTACTGTGAGCACCCTTGAGTAATACCAACTCACAGATTTCTCCTTCCATTGTATCTGAAAATAAGTAAATTGGCAAACATGCAGAACAACTAGCACGGAGCAGAACAGAGGAAGATCAGCTGTAAAAGAGAATAAAGGGTATCTCACTGGGATGACCACATCTGCTGAGAAGAGCAGATGGCAGGATTAAGAAAAAGCCTTCCAGCCTTCCTAATCACAGCTTATTGGCATCAACCAACACTCTCTTGCTTCTCTAGACAGATGCTGCATTCCTGGGCGGAATATAATTTTTAAAAGCATCAGCTTAGATAACCTAGGACCACGTAGTTCACAAGGATCTTCACACAGAATTACTTAAAAAAATGGATTAACAGACGTGCAATTCAGTCAATTAAGTGAGTGTTCAGTGCAGGGCCCTGCTTTCTTACAGAAGATACCTATCCTGCTATGGCAGGCTTCTCACTTTAAGAAAACGGAAGAACGAACGGTACGTAGGTAAACGAAGGACTAGGAGCTTTCCTCAACCTTTGCCTCTATATGCATCACCTGCTGA
>NW_010426301.1:0-2406 GCF_000710305.1 Buceros rhinoceros silvestris | reverse complement strand
GCTGAACAGTAGCTACTCAGATCAAGTGAAAGCGTTCACAGTTAGGAATTTCTAGGTATCCTGTTAAATCACACATACACACACATATATGGAATATATGTATACCCATCGATGAAAGACAACATTAACAAATGAAAAGACCATAATGTCAAATACCTAGAAGTGTAGATTACATCTAGTCTACAACAATACAGAGTAACTTAGGTTCCTGTGGTCACGCAGAGGAATTCTCATGGCAGATGCAGTGTCTGAATTCCGTTTCCTAAGGTGACCTAACTTGTGCTATCAACTCCTAAGAGCGGGTCTTTTCCCTACCTACTTCCTCCAATGGCTGAATCACCAAATGGAGCTGTCACTAAGTTTGAGCAAATAGAGGACTGCAGTTTTAGATTAAGATTTCACAGGCATCGTCTGCAATTCAAAACCTTTTGCCCAGGAATTGCAATGCATAATTTTCTTTTGGAACTCACAGTGGAAACATTTAATGTCATTCAGAAGCTTTCTGTACTGGTAAAGTCCTAGCAAATTTTCTGCAAAGACCCTTCCAGAATTAATCTCATGGTTTCCCTTAAAAGGAATTGAGGCATTCCTTTTGCCCTTATCATGGTGAGAACCACAGAGCATCAGTAGATAAAAAGAGAAATACTTCAGACTGAAATGCTACACTCAAATGATTCATGTTAAATAAAAACTTCCAAGCATAGGCAACAAGATAAATGTCTCTGAAGACACGTGGTTTTTTAGAATGCTAAATGGCCAAAAATCTCTTTCCAAGCTGCAAAACAGCTAAGAAAATTTGAACAGCAAAGTCTTCAGTTGGAAGTTTCCAAACCACTAACACTTTGAATATCAACATTCTTACAGCAACTGATTGCTCCACAGTTTCTAAACGTGCAAGCAACCACAGCAACAGAATTCTTCTTTCAAGAAGAAATGCAAGAGATACTTTAGAATACTAGCAATGCCATACTTTGGAGAATATGTGTAATACAAGCTTCTATTAGTGGATAAGAGTAAAATAAGGACCTGCAGTACCACAACATGCTCATTACTGTCAAGGGTCAAATTCAACAAGAAATATTTTTCAAGATATAGTAAAATCTTTTGTGATTTGTCTTTTAAGACAAAAGGAGATTACTCACTCTCCTTTTTCTACATACCGAACATCCAACCTGATGGAACTCTATCTGATTTGGACTCTAAGACAACCGCAGTTCACTTCAGATCATGAAGATGCCTCTCAAGTAACTCACTAAATCACTGATACAAACTTCACTTATATCTTATCAGATGATCAAGACTATTCAGCTCACATGTTTCAAAGCTTCCAAGTGTAATATTTTCACAGTAGTAATTATAAAACTAACAGTGGCTAGAAGCACACAGTTAGTGACTTCAAATACATGACAATATGGTCAAGAGTTTCAGTGGGAAGTGGGCTGAGTCTAAGACTCCCTTCCAATGTAATTGTTCAGGAATTTAAAGGAATCCTACAACGGGGAGGAGTGAAGGAAGAAAAATAGTTCAAATTATCAAATTTAGGATGAGTCTTTTCTTATCAGAAAAAATTGCTTTCAAGCAGGAATTTCATCTTTATCCTGAAATTTGGCCACTGTGGGGACTGTTGCAAGTACTCTGATATCTGAAGAAAGATTTTCTTCATATAATTTCATTTACATACTTAATATTATTTTAAGCACAGTTACAGTTCTATATAGTCACAATATGTGTGACTATATGGTAAGAGTATACAATTACTACATCATACTATACCAGATGTGCATTCTCTACAGGGTTTCGAATCCTTCCATCCGTTTCTACTAGAACTTCTAACTCTATTGTAAGTCTATTTTCAAACATTGCATGTGGGGGTTTTTTGTTGACTTTTTACAGTATTGTTTCCAGCAGGGCAAAGCTGGCAAGTTCACAGGAACACACGTTCCGGATTGTGTCTAAGCTACTTCCCTATGAATACTGCTACTCATTGCCAATCAGATTAACTTTTTACTGTGATGTTACTGGCAAACACTGCTTACAAAGCTTAGGTAACTCAATTCATTTCACATACTGCTTGAAATGGGAGAAGCAACTGGACATTAAAACCATGAAACCAACTCTACTAAGCACTGCAACTCTTCAGAATACAATCAAAATACAATAAATGAAAGATGAAAGCAAATTTGCTCTTCAGTTCAGAAGTATCTCCTATAACTAACAATAATATATCCAAACTAGACATAATCTTTTATTTGGAATTGTTTCAACTGAACATAATTAAAACCCTTAACATACACACAATTCCACAATTGCTGTAGCATCTGCAGGCAGAGTAAGATCTGGGATCTTACTACGTAGTATCCTAAGATCCTTAGGATATTATATATCCTATTATTATATTATATTATA
>NW_010426300.1:115590-116413 GCF_000710305.1 Buceros rhinoceros silvestris | reverse complement strand
CCAGGAAGTTTAGCCCAAACCGGGACACTGCCTTGAGTCAGTGCTCAGGAGACTTAACACTAAGTACATGCAAGATCCCAGTGAAGCCAGGTATTTCAACTTGCAACAGAAAATGGTGTTCTGAGGTGTGAGTATCTAAATAAGGACTGCAACAGCAACTTGGTCTCCTGGAACTCTTCTGAGCAGTAACTTTTTGTCACACTACCTCCTCCTTTTAGCCTCTATTATACGTATTTTATCAATAAAATATTTTGATAGTCTTTCTGGATCTTATTTGCTGTTGAGAGTAAATACTATGCATCAGACTAGATTTGTCCAAAGAGTGGGCGTGTAGCAATGGAGATCCCTTCCAACTGCCTCCAGCAGCAGTGGAGAGTGGTGGAAGGTACAATGTAAATCAACTGATGAGAGGCGCCAAAAATGAGAAAATGGAAGCCAGATGATGTGTCAGGAAAATATGTGCCCATCAGAAGGTGTATATACTCCTCAGAGAGGAGGCAAAAGGCCAGACAAAGAGTGCACTCAGATGGTTAAAAGCGCAGGAACATGTGCTTAAGGAAAAGGTAAGAAAGACCTGGCAGTCATGTAAATGTGGGAACTTGTGTCTGAATGCAGAACTTGGAATTCATTCAGAGGATAACATTTTTCTCTGCCAGTTAGGATATGTAACTCTTAACATGGTTGTAAATAATTAGATATTTCTGATGAGGAGGGGCAAATCTAGAGACAAGATACAGTATATTCCAGTGGGGAGCAAGATGTGCTCTAAAACACCACAGAAGTTATTTCATCTGTCAGCAGGATGCATGAAAGGACTTGGCAT
>NW_010426300.1:113563-115499 GCF_000710305.1 Buceros rhinoceros silvestris | reverse complement strand
CCTGTTCTTTGAGTTGGGGCTTGTTGGCACAAAATGCTGGCAGTAAAAAAAAACCACCCTAAAATAGGCCTCTTGGTGTAAATGATTTGTTTCCTATTGCTGCATGACTGGATCATTAGGCCATTATTTTAAATTCTTGTAAGACAGTATTGCTCTATATACAATATGTCTTGTATCCCTTTGGAAAGATCACTGGTTTTGGCCCATGACATCTCTGGATATTACTAAATAAAGTAGCTAAAAATAAGTTTAAAACTAGATATGAGTAAACTTTCTCTCACAGAAATAGGATTTATATTGCCTATGCATGACACATGCACTTTTCCTTGCCACATGTCATTGGAACTATGGACAGATGCTTCTTCTGTCTGATATTCTGTCTGAGCCTGGTGAAAATATTACTGTTCCCAGCTGCTTGTCACTGCCCAGGAACTAGAGGATGCTGTCCCTGCAACTTTTACAGGAGAACATATGAGTGTTCCCCTGTCTGTTGATGGCAGAGTTGGCCAGCTTCAGGAGTGAACCTGGCAGTGACATGGATTAGAGAGTCCCATAAAATCCCCCCTTTCCAGCTGTACTCATCTCCCAGAGGAGTGGTAACAGACAGCTATGGGGAAGGATGCTAATGTTGCCAACTGGCATAGCTGACTGCAACGTGAATACCTATTTGCAGCTTTTTTTGACTTGGAAGCAAGCTGGTTTCTCTTGGAATCGCTGAATCCTCAAAATGTGGGATCTCCAGCGTAGGGACCATCTGTAGATGATAAAAATTCCCAGAATTTTTCAGAGGGACAAAGAAAACCCCTCACCCATTAGTTTTCAGAAAGACCAAAATAATTAAGCTTAGTTTCAGTTAGTATTGGAATGTTTTTCAGTGTTAGAAATGCCTAGTGTAAGTGATTACTCTGACAACATGGTAGGCAGAGATAGCCAGATTTTGGTGTAACTGGAACAACATACTATGGTTTCTCCCTGCTGCCCCCATTCCCTTCCACCTCTGGCACATTCCAGAGTCACCTTTGCACTCATGCAAACAGTGACCATTGTGGTACAGCTCTGCCATGGTTGAGACTGGTGCTGCTGGAGAGCTGGTCTGGGTGTTGAAGGAGAGCCCTGAAGAGCTGGGCTGCTTCTGCTAGGGCATGCAGAGCAGGGACTGCTGCTGCAAGGCATCCCCTTGCTCCAGAAGAGATGAATATTCAGCATCTCCTCCTCCTATCAACAGTGGTAGCAAGAGGAGGTGTTTGGGAAGCACCTGTTGCTTGAAGAGCATGCTTAAAAAAGGAGGAGGTAGTATGTGAGAATCCTGCATCCAGTTCCCATCCCAAAGCATGCTGAGTTACAATGCATGGAGGAGTAGGATGCACTTACTCACTGCATAACCATACACTGCTGAGTAATCATGAATACACCTAGTACTGGAGACTGTGTTTCTTGCTAACTATTGCCATGCTGTCTTCTCTGTGAAGCAGAAGGGGGAAAAGTTATGGGAAGACGAAAGCTGAAATACTGCGGAGTTGTGATCAGTGGAAATGCTGATGGTAATGATAGTAATGGTATAGCTGAGAGTAGGACTGAGAAATGAAAAATGAATGGGGACCTAATGCATGGCAGATACCAAGGAAACTCAGGATTCCAGAGAAGAAAAGTGTGTAATCCCTGTATGTCATCATTAGTGCATAGCTGATACACAGTGATGTTACGGAAGGACAGAAAACTTGGCCTGCAGTGTTTCGGGATTGCAACTTTCTTAATGTTGAAAGTTTCAAGTAAATAACATTGCTGAAAGTGTGTATTAGGCATATAAAGCATCACAAAGGTATAGGTGTAGAGCAATAAAGTTGTTTTAAGTATAGCTCTAAAAATGTCGTTACTCATCACAAGAAAAGGTGTTTTACACAATTTTTTTTTTTCTACAGTGGGATTTTTGGGGGTA